>NC_139936.1:11283265-11451538 GCF_963514095.1 Eutrigla gurnardus | reverse complement strand
GGTCTAAAATAGGCCAGCACTGGCCTTCCCACTCCACATCTCTTACAGTGAATGTCATTGTTTATTATTAGGCCAAACCATTTCCTGCCTTTCTCCAATTCGAGCACATTGTCCAGCGATGGATGGGTGGCAGAGAGACTTCTAAAATGCGTTTGTGTCTCGTGTACATAATACACAAGCACTTGTGCATTTGTAAAAGGTTTCAATCGATCCGGCTGATCTTATTAGCTGGTGACTGGCACATCAAACACACGGGGAGAAAAAAAAAAAGCTTCTGCAAGAACACTCGAGCCGTCAACCAATCGGGTGCGAGAAAATAGCAGTCCCTCAACGCCGTCCTTCCCGCCCTCGAAGGCCCCTGAAAGGCTCCAGTTACATCATCACATAATCTAGAAGGTGAAGGTTCCCAGACGGCAACAAGAGTACAGACACACACAGATGCACATACACACAGTGGTAATTAAGATCAGTTACCATGGAGATGGGAGAATTGAAGAAGCTGTTAAAGTGGATTGATTGTGGGAATGCGTGTGTGTGTGTGTGTGTGTGTGTGTGTGTGTGTGTGTGTGTGTGGCCTTGCAATCCTAGTATCTATAACCGTGGGTCTTTCTCAATTAGAGGGCAGAGGCAGAGCAGCGCTGCTCACCTTGTCAACACACAGTTACAGTGTTGCAACAACGGGGATGATAATGATTCGGCAGCATGTAATACAGCGGTAGCTCTTTCAAGAACTAAACAGGATGATGCCCAACACGTCAACATCAAGATGTCATCATGAAATGGATTTTTGTGAAATCCATTTGAAAAACTTTCTTCCGAGTTTAACGACAAATACGGCGTCATCAGCGTCATCATCATCATCATCATCATCATCGTCTAGCTGTTTCAAAACACCTCCTGGCTAAAAGTCACAGGTCATTTAAGCTGCAGTATTTATATACTGAAAGTGATGTTCTTCAATTATGAGACATAATTGCCATTATGAGAGCATCATTACACCACGATTTACAGCTGGCGAATTGTGAGACAAGTGCTGGGCCACTCCTGTCATCCGAGAGCAAAATGCTAAGAGCACACAAACAAGAAAAGTTCCTACTTGGAACACGGCTGGCTTTGAACTGGATCCGAAACGCAACATCTAAAACTACACTGAAGTCTCGTCGATGAAATGATCTCAAAACCATATAAGTCGGTGTATGATTCTCAGCATGTGGCTTTATTGAGCCAATCAGGCTGCGGTTGTTGCAGTGAAGCCAATCAGGTGGTTGAATGCTGTCACGGTTGTCAAAATTACCACCGGAACAACGAACAAGGTTGCATTTTATGGCAACAATACCGGAGAGAACAGAAAAATAAAAGTGAAGCTGTGTTGATGTGTCATCAACCAGTTCAATAACTCAATACCCCCAAAACAACAGCAAATATATACAATAAAGCAACATTATCTGTACAAATCTAAATTATTAAAATAAATAAAAAAACAGCAGATAGAACGCAGATAGAAGCACGACTATTCATACCTTTGGAATTCCAGGCCGATCAAGCCAGTCAGCATAAATAGCATCGAGGGTGAGGCCTTTTCTGGAACACAATGGCACAACTGTTAGTATTATTCCTATTATTATAGCTATGACTGTTATTGCCCAACACAACTTATGAAAACAGGTCTCTGGGAAAATATGATTGGGCCCATTGAGGACTTGAGGTTTCGGCCAACACCTTAAACAAAAGGAGGGGCACACCCACTCTCCTATATGAGGAAAAGCAAACAGGCATGCACACACAATGCACTGGGTCTATAAGTATGCATGCATAGAAAGAAAATGTACACAATCATGGCTGAGGAGAGGCTAAAGTGGATGATGTGCACATGAAAACGGTCAAACACCATACACAGACGACACACGCAATAACAGAGCGGGTTTGCAAAGACAAACATTTCCATGCAAACAAACCCTCCACGAGCAGTCTGATGTTTGTAGTGTATACGTTATACACACTCTCACCCATCATCAATCCTTCTTGCCTGTGCTTCAGGGAAAATTCCACACTTGGCAAGTCTGAAGCAATTACTGTATAAAAATCTGTGATGTTCAGCCCATTAACAGCATTATTTTGTAATGACAAGCTTTAATTTACATCTTTGTAAACCCATTTCCCTCTCAGCGATGCTCTTCTAACTGAAGCTCAATTTATGAACATGGTCCTCCTTAAATAATGCTTTTAAATAGCTTGAATTTATTTGATGCTATCCCAGAAAGTGAGTATAAATACAACCACATGTGCAAACGTGTGTCGTGCCCACTGACAAGCAGGTCATTTAAAAGTCCTGAGCCAGTGCAACCCAGCAGGACTCTCTAATTATCAAACTGAAAGACTGAAAAAAATGTGTTTACATGATTTTAGAACAGCATAAACGCTGGATTTTTTTAGGTTGTTTTCCATGACATTGTCATAGCCACAAATATCTGTTAATAATACGATTGCCTTTGACTTTAATGCTCATTAAATGCCAAAAAGAAAGGGTGTCGTAAAGACGTGAGGGCCATTTGAGGACATCTAATGCTGTACACTGCCAGCAACAAAGCAGCAAAACGGTCAAGCCTGGCTGGCTACATTGTCGGGGAGTCACCATTAAAGTGTTGCTCAAGCGCTTGTTGGTGTAGTTATGTCGTTAAATAGCACTGGGAACCGGCTAATGGCTTTTTTTTTTTTTAAATGGAACAGAACAGGACGAAACAAAAGCATACGATTGGTTGACGATTTACCACCTCACTGGAATGCAGAAAACAGCTGACGTGTTGAGTGTTGACACTCTACAGTCAACACTTTGACTTGTAGAGTGTGACGAGTGTGAGTTTGCTGTGTCACTCGTAGTGTGAACGTCAAGCTCATCAGCTCTACATTGTCAGACTTGGATCAACTTGCATCATTCAAAGGGTACTTCATATGCCTATGTGGAGCGGAGAGTCTGTGTCAAACTTCATGGTAATCCTTCCAAAACATGTTGAGATATTTAATTTCTGACCATAGTGTTGGACTAACAAGCTGGAAGACAGCCTGAGCTGTCTGTTGCGCTGAGCCAAACGGCTGCTAGTGGGGCAAAAAAATGATTTAGAGAATCTAGCATTTTGTTGCAAGGTCAAAGCTGTGCTCCTTGCTTCCACACACCCGTAAAGTCTGAGTCTTACTGCATCATTTCCTATTGTATATTTGCTGGTAACTGGCAGGTGGAGAGTGGGCCTTCAGTAAATTGAAGCTCATAAAATCTGGTCATATTACGCTGTGCACTAGGAGACGTAATAATCCCCTTAAAGCACCAATTTGCCCAGAGAGAGGACATTAGAAATGTGATCAGCGATTTCACCGCAAGGTAATTTCAGCTCTTGGCATGTGGAGTTGATCCATACAGAGAAAATAAAGACTCCACATCTGCCACATGAACAGCAAGACACCATACGGTAGGATTACATGGTATTATCTGAGCACAGTTTTCTCAAACCAAAGGTCAGTGCAGTCAATGCACCACATGACCTGTCTAATACTGTTCATATGGTTATTCACCTTAATGGTGATGGATGAGAGTGACGGCTATGCCTGGAAAACAGTATTTTCTTGGTCGCAAAAATCAATGAATGCAGTGATTTTTTATTTATTTTTTTTAAATGTGGGTTTACAGTTTTTATGTTTAGTCCTATAAATATTTATTCCCCATTTGTTTTGCGGGACGGGCAGGATACGTGACCCTGCACCCCACACAAAGAGCGGCCATGCCCCTGAACGGCGAGTGTCTATTCTTATCCCGGACCTTCTAGCAGGTTGTTTACTGAAAGAGGCATCGGATCAAAAATATTGACTGTCCCCAACTCCCCCCTGTTTCATTCAATCAATCTGTGCTAGTACAGCAGCGAACAATCCGCATGACAGAGAAGGCAAAAAGGACAACATGCAGAGCAGACAATGAGAAGGGTGAGAAAAGAAGAGGGGAAAAGTTGGGAAAACAAAGTGAACCGACAGACGGGGAGGAATGGAGGCAGGCAGAGGAAGAGGTTAATGAGGCAATCAGGAGAAATAGAGAACTGAATGATTAAGCAAGGGTGGAGAGGGAGAGAGAGAAAATTAGAAAGGAGGAGAGCAGGACGAGCAGTTATCCCTTTACATTTCAATTAATATGAGAGTGGATGAGACTTCTCTCTTAACGGGATTGATTTTAGAAGCTTTTGCTGGTCATGTTTCCACAGCAGTGCCAAACCAGTACATGCTAACAAGTCACATCTGTGGAGATGGAAAAAAAAAAAAACTGCTAACGCTAAATTCAAAGAGAGGCTTGATGAATAACATGTCCTCAATTTGTCTGGAAACTGGAAACCAGGCTACCGATAGTTGAGCCCAGCCCAAAGTGGTTTTAATACATATAGACATTTCCGTTTCATTATTCATGAATCACGCTGTAAGCATTATTCATAGCCACTTACGTACCTCTCCATGTCGGGAAAGGTAATCAGCAGCATTCGTAGGAAATCCTGTCAAAAAAAGAGAAAAAAAGAGACAGAATGGAAGTATTTAGGGAGGTGTGGGAGGAAGAAAAAAAGAAAGAGAAAGGCATACCTGATCTTAAGTGAAGAGTGCAAGGTTAAACAGTGTTTATGTTCCATCCATTATTTAGAGGGAAGACTCAGCCTGTCGCTGAAGAAACGGGAGCCAGGTGGAGCACATCACGTAGCACACACACACACGGACACACACGTACAAACACACCGACTTCCAGGTGTGATCACTCAGCTCCGTGGGCCCCAGCAGAATAAACACAACGTGGCTGAGCTGACGTTCGGCCGTCAGTCTGAAACACCGCTGGAGCATTTTCAGCTATAGTAACACAGTGGCAATCAAGCTTACATCAGCCTCCAATTAATTTAGGGAAATAACATTGTGCCTCAGAGACGGGTCGTATTAAAACAGTTCAAATCTGAGCGCAGGTTTTATTAACAGCCTCTCAAGTAGCTGGAAGTCAACAAACGGAATTCTTCATTAAGTTAATCAGGTTTTCCCCCCGCACCGCGGCCTCACCTGAGACAAAATGAGTTGCCCGTGGTATTTCTTCACAAATAACCTGAAAAAGTCGATGAATTGTTGCTCTCCCACTTGACTGGCCAAGAACCTGAGGAGGAAGTAACCCTGGAAAAAGAATTAGACAAATAAAGGCAACGAAACCAGAAAATACAGTGCCATTCCAAGCAGAGTGGGCAACCAAATCCCCCCCTTCTTCCCCACATTTATCTCACCTTGAGGTAGTGGACTTGCATGAAGGTTTTATCAGGGTTGAGGGCATGTTTAACCATCGAGGAACCAGACTCACTGACCTCACCAGTGTTCTCCATGTTAGGTCTACAGAGAGGACAAACAGAGCAGATAAACAAAAAAAAAAAAAAAGAAAAGATAAGAGAAGTTATGGACACACACAGAAAAAAGATGTTCATCAGGATGGTGCACAAGAAAATGACACAAAGCAGCAAAACAAAAACAGAGCTGCGCGGAGCATTTTTAATCGCAGGTAAACCTCAATTTCTACAGAGCCCTGTCAGCAACACTGAATCCAGCCACTCAGCAACAATTCAACACATTGCCAAGTTGCCATATTTTATCCAAGCAGGCTGGAAATCAAGCTGCAGATTTACAACGGCATGCTATACTGTTTATATGACCTCACAGTGCTGCGCTCTGACTTTACAGCCCATGACTCACTGGGTGAACATATAACACTTCCACACACACAAAAAAAAAGCTCTCCTGTCTGCGGGCACAAAAGAGGCACGCTGTAGGTTTCCCTTTCCCCGTCACACGGATACAAATCATCCCCTCAACCTCCATAAACACACATAAGGCCAATAAAAGCCAAACAAACACCGCGTTGACGTGGGATGCTGTGCAATGATAGTTTCAGTTAGGTGGTATTGATCAGGCTGAGCAGATTAACTCAGTGTGCCAATAGGAAGGCCTTGAAGGATCACCCTCCTGCCAAGTCGATACGCCAGGCGCCTGGCCCACCAATCAATACACCCTTCATCACTGGCTAGCACTTTTCCACAGGGCCGCTTCATGACAGGGTCAGACACACACACACATGAACACACACACGGAGACCAAAAAAACCCCATCCAAAATCTAATTCATATATGATGTAAAACCTCAAAGCTCGAATCTTTCCAGTTAGGGTTCACTTGTTCTGTGAGACACACGTTGGGCAAATATATGATCTATTTGAGTCTTTGTCCAGACAGGCTGAGCAGAGAAGCAGAATAAAGTAGATTACGGTCAAGACAGGAGGAGGCGGTGGTGCGGGAGAAATCGAGGACAGGAGATAGACGGGAAGGCTCGGTTTGCTCACTGACTTGAGAGAGGATGTTTTCCCCGAAACTTCTGAACTCGACTGGACGTTTGTTGGATTTTAATCATGGAAAGGAGGTTGTGGTCTGGGAGGAACCATGAGTATGTCATACTCATATAAAAACTGTGTGTGGAAAAAACACAGATGACCTGAGATTTGTAAAACACATGTCAAACCTGCATTGTAAAATCTACTATCTTAGTTGCTGCAAAATGGCACTTTTATTTATTTTCTCATGGCAACAACATCTCCACCCCTCCCCTTTTTTTTTTATCATGGAGTTGTTTTTTTAACTTGCTCTCCGTCCAGTCTCCTGCCTGTAGTGCCCATGTCTGTCTGTTACGGCTGATAAGATGAAATAGACTTTTTTGAGACAGCAGGACGTGCTGTGTCTCTGGGAAATTGTGTGTGTGTGTGTGTGTGTGTGTGTGTGTGTGTGTGTGTGTGTGTGTGTGTGTGTGTGTGTGTGTGTGTGTGTGTGTGTGTGTGCGTGTGTGCCTGTGCATGTGTGTGTGTGTGTGTGTCTGTGTGTGTGTGTGTGTGTGTGTGCGTGTGTGTGTGTCTCAGACAGAGACGTACAGAGAGAAAGAAGGACTGGACCAAGAGACAAAAACAATGACGGAACACGTATTTCCAGGAGAGAAAATGTGTCGGGTTCCCTCCGTCAGAGATACTGGCGGAACAGTGCGGAGAGGAAAAGTGTTGATCCATCACTGACATGTTACACAAAGGAACTCCACCCTTCCCACTGTCCAGACCAAGGATGTATGGATGTGTAAATCTCTGTCTTTGCCCGTCTCTCTTTGTCGGAGATGATTTACTAGAGCTTTAAGAGGAATCGCTGCTCGCTGCCTTGGAGAATCACACAATAGCTCAATGTATTGCAGAATAAATGGTGCTATTATCTGACTCGTAGGCCATGTGTGGGAGAGGGAGGGTGTTTGCCTGTGTGTGTGTGTGTGTGTGTGTGTGTGTGTGTGTGTGTGTGTGTGTGTGTGTGTGTGTGTAGCCGTGCATACACCTGGGTGTGTCTGAGATTGAGAGACAGAAAGAGCGGGAGGAAATCAGGAGCCATTACTGACAGAACTTAATGCAAAAACGCACACGCACGCACGCACGCACGCACACACACGCAGGTTTATAGCTCTGTGAGCCATATCCTGACAAATTACACTGGCTTGACTGTGGAAACCGGATAAGGTAGAGCAGCGCTCCCAGCAGCCCCGTGAATCAGCGGGGAGAATGGCGTCTGGCCCAGGCTGCCCTAAATATAACTCATCTGAAATGGGCTGATAAACACTGGCCACTGGGGCCCCTGCTGGATCAGGGGGTGTCAATTGTGACCCAGTGAACTTGGAAAAGCACAATCTGCCATTTAGCCTTTATATGTGTGCTTGTGTGTGTGTACCAGCGAGGTTTAGTGTATCTCTCTGTACATCCCACTGCACTTCCTTTTCCCCTTCACCAGAACCTCTCTCTGATATTTCTCTTTGGGTAGTTTGTGTTCATTCATATTATATTTCCCCACGGTTGTAATGCTAAGCATTGAAGCCACATCAGGACTTGGACATACAGCCAGTCTAGCCCACATCAAAAAAAAAGTAGCATGGCCGGTTCCCAACTTTTGAGTAAACCATGAACTTAAGCCCCATTTCCACAACGCCGTCCAGCTCAGGTCTATTCATTACACATGAGAGTGCTTATTTTAGCATTTCCATTAAACAAAATTGTGGAAGGTACCACTCCCCTTCTTGGTCTGTTTTAAAATAGCTGGAATTTTATCCCATTTGACCCAGATTTGTAAAAAAAAAAAAAAATTGCAGCTCGCAAAAACTATTCGCACATACGGCTTACAATTGGTGAAGTTGCTCTGTTTAGTTGCTGTTGAAAGGTTCAGCGAGTGTCTTGTTGAAGATGATGTCATGGCAAGTTCATGCATCAATGTAACAGCAATCTACACCGAAGGGGTAGTATCTTCAGTGGAAGCACAGCATAGAGAAAAGACCTTGGTAACTAAAGTGAGTGGAATCGAGCAGTCGTTACCACACAGGGGACTTATGGTTTCAGTTGCATGTGACCTTCCAATGTCCCTTGGGTTTAACTAAGGTTTAAGTCTGGGAGATATAGTTGGAATAAACACCAAAATGATAATAATATTTATCCTGATACAGTACCAATATATATCATTGTACGGTAAACATTTGCACATACAAAACATATCACACACCAGCAAAACACCCCTTGAACTGAGATGGAATTACAAGCTCCTCCCATAGACCATGAGATGTGGTTAAAAGCTACTCAGTGCACCTGAACATTGACAAATATTGGACAGACAAAATATCATATAATATCAATATAATTCTGACTCTTATTTCTCATGCCAGACAAAACCATCGATAACTGATTTTGTTAGATTTTCATTAAAGTTCACTTCAAAACATGATTTTTTTTGACAATTTCATAGTCATTTCTTATAATAATAATTTCCTGAGGGGGTTCCTGGAAAGAACCATGTAAATTATTACTAAACATAGGGGAAACAGGAATATTCTAGAAAGCACTGCTCCCCATTGAATCCATGTAAATATCCAGTCATTATTCATTTATTATTGGCAACTGCATTCTTCGTATTTGTTGAATTGTATGCTTGCCTGTAGGCACATTTCATAGTTTTGCATTTTCAGACGAAGTGCTGTGCACTGAAAGACTCTCAAGGTTACACGGCAGTTAATTGGATATAATTGAACGCTGACTCTATTTCCCCTATAATAAGTATCAAATTACATAATTCTTCCCGTAAAACTTCTTGGAAAATGATTCATAAATTGCAAAAACCCATAATAAAGTGTTACCCATGGCAGGGGCATATCGATGCTCGAGAAGCTGTTGCAGAGTAAAAGCTGTAACTGACTCGCAGAGTGTATGCAGTCATTATGATAATGTGCGAGCAGGATTCCTTTATGCCTCAACATGCTTTACCGTTGCATCCCCCATCCAAGAAAGCAGTTGGTGCCTTCAGCAATTACGTGTCTTTCCGATACTTATGTGTTTCAATGCAACACAATCAGTCACAATGTCTGCATCCATGCGTACGGACATGTATGCCTGTGTGTTTGTGTGAGTGCATGTGTTGTTTGCATTTTTCAGATGTTAGTTTTGCGTTGTTGACTTAACCCCGTCAGGTGCGGGGAAACCTAATCCTGATCCTCCTAATCACCCGTGTCTGCCTCATAGGGGAACACCCTGATCGACTGCAGGACAGACACAGCTTTCAAGTGCACGTTTAACCCTTTCGCTCACACACAGCTTCCTATTTCAAGATATACTCTGTGTCACAACATATCATTCCACCCTGCCTTCCACAACCTACACTGCAGGTTATCAGCATGTCAGTATGCAAAGAGCTCCAGATGTCCAAATGCACCCCTTTTAACCCGCTATTATTAACACTGAAGCTTTTCACTAACGCGGACTAGATTGACTTGAATTCGATTAATATATAAGTGTTTCCATTGTGTGATGACAACGCACTATTAGTGAAGTGACATAGTTAGAAGTTAGTGCCAAGCAGAAGTGCCACGAAATCAATAACGCATCGATTTGCTGCCATGCTCTGCATGGTCCCTTACAAGCGTGAATGTCAATAGCCCACTGTGCTACAAGTGTCATCTCCAGTGAAGGGGCTTATTTATTTTTTTGTTTTGTTCAAAGAAAGTGCTACAATATCAAAAGGCAGTACATTTCCACCCTTAAACAGTTAACTGGAGTTTACACCTATAATCCCCTGATGACACTGGGCTTCCATCCTGGATAAAACCAACAGGGTGTGGGACCCACATTGTCAGGATCAGATGAAGAGTGTTGTGTGTACTTGCTGTGCGCTCTGTGTGCAGAATGTTTCTAAGACACGACAGTACACCTGGATATACTTGCCACACCTGCCACACCTGTACCCCTGGAATGCATATAACCTCGTGCTCACGTGTGTGTCTGCACGTGCAGACGCTAACAAAAGCTCTCCGAGTGTGTGAAAAAAAAGAACCTCAAGCACTGACAACACAGTAACGTAATTAAGTCGCTGCATTCACTGACTGACTGGCTGTGAGAAGACCTTGCCTCCCCCGTGTTGAACTTAGGGTGGCTCCTGAATTTTAGGGATAAAAACTACATTGGAGTAGATTATCAGCATTTGGGGTTAATTCCATGTCGGTTGAGTTCTGTGTTTTGCTTGAGGTGTGCTGTTGCACCATCCTAAAGGTGCTATTAAAACAGATGTACTTGACCAAAAAGCACACACTCACCTGAGGATTTGAAGTGCCTCCTCTGAGTTCTGCAACTCATCAGAGAGTCGTCTCCACCTCAGCAGTGCCTTCAGGTCAGACTGTTCTGCTGTCTCTTGTACGGAGAGCTGAAGGGAGACAAATAGAGAGATACAAAGATGTTAAGGGAAAGGGTTATGGTAGAGCAAACATATCAGAGGAGCAAATACTAAATATGGTGAATTTCACCAGGAAAAACAGGAAGACACTCTTTAAATGACGAGTCACAAAAGGTACGAACATCACAATATAATCCGTCACTGTGTCTTATTGAGGTTGGCACTGTGGCTTGGTGAGCTTATTATTTTTGCCATTGGTGGTGCATGCAGATGTGGCAGCAACTTTCTGCCACAGACTCCACTACACTTATGACAAAAATACACCCATCGACATCAGAGAAAAAAGTACGAGGATTGGGTTATGCAGCGGATCTTGAGAATATCACTTCTCAAAAAAGCTTTCGACCACAGTCGAACCAAAACAAGACGAAAGCAGTGTGACCGCCCCAGGAAGGGAGGATTCCACTACCCAGCCTGCTCCGAGCTACCTCTCTGTATATTAACAAGACTCCGGAAAGAAGTTTGTGTTTGATCAATGATGCTAGAAGCTCAAACATGTTGATGGACGAAAAAAGATTAAATACAGGTCTGTTTAGACCCGTTTCTTCAGAGTCAAGCGCATCATAAAGGTGACATGGTTAAACAGTGCAGCCACAAGAAAAACATTTGTGTTCCTCTAGATTCTTTACACGTTTGCTTTGTTTGGCCAACTCCTCTGACCTTTCAGTTACTTCTTTGTGTTTTGTTTTAATTGGGACTTGGATTGGTGTCTTTATAAACTGTTTCCTTGTGTGCTTGATGTATGGTTTGACTACAGTAATGCAATAGCCAACTCAACTTGCTGTACATTCCAACGACAACAGTAACATTTGGAAATCCTGGCAGATAAGTTGTGGAAAAATTAAAGGTTGGAATGTCCCGAGAGCTGCTAATGAACAGAAAAATGACCTACCTAAACATCACAAATGTTACCTCATGGCGTCTTCCAATTCAGGGACTAATTGCATATAATAGTTCTGGATTCTTGATATATCCTTCAAACCCATAGTGAGGACACTTTCTGTCTGCGTTTCTCTGAAATCACTTTTTTCTTTTTCAATATTTCTTCTGCGAGTGCAGTTAGTGACAGTGTGGGCTTCAGACTGTCACTAACTGTCAAGCTGTGAAAGCTTGACGGAGTAGCAGCGAGGCTGGAGATTAGCGAAGGGTCAATTGTTTTCATTGTTTTCATTGTGTTCATGCGGTTATTCAATTTCATTTCAAAAGTATTAACATAGCCCAAAATCACATATTTACCTCCCTGGTACAGACAAGGAAAAACCCTTTTAACAGGGGGAGAATAGGAAGAACACTCAGGTAGACCAGTTTTGAAACTCGGTGTGAATACACCCTCAATGATTCAGCATGTTGTTTTTCAATGATTTTAATTTCTAATGAGAGCAAGTAGCTTTTTCAGTGGTAAGTCCCTGAAGATGGCAACAGCAGACAGGTTGGCTTAACTGGTGTATCTGAAAGCTCATATTGCCATTTAAAATGTTCGCCTGCTCGCGGTGAGAGCCTTAAAAGGTCACCATTGAGTTTCTCTTAAAAATAACAATTTACAATCATCAGGCAGTGGTTGTTCTGTACTTGTTGTGCTTGGGCCCAGATGACGTCCTCCAGGTATGTGGCAAAGCCCTCACTGATCCATTCCTCAGTCCAGTCTCTGGCTCCGATAACCAAGCCAAACCAGGAGTGGGCGATCTCGTGGCACATCCTGGACCCACACAGCGACAGGCCGTTCTCTCCAGAACCGGCGCATAGCACACTCTGGGACAGGAAAATGATATGGGGGCTAGGGGAAGACAAATGACAAATACAAAATGAACGGGAGCGATTATACCAGAAATACATTGTGAAAAGGAGGAAAGGAGTGAGAAATGAGCGAGGGATAGAAAGGGGATAAGGATAGAATAAAAATGTTTTTAGAATCAAGGAGGTTCAGGAAGTAAGAGAGACACAAGAAATACAGAGGGCACAACAAGATGTAAGAAGAAAACATTTTTACTGTATCACCCTCCCAAGAAAAGTCTAAGAGTTACTGAGGTAATGTTCCACACCTATGATTACAGAAAATTTAGTCTGAACACGCCACGTACTGAAAGTCAAACAACCATGTGTGTGTACTAATGAGTATGGGAGTCACTAACTGCCCATCCCTGTCTCCATTTTCTACATAATTATTAGCAAAAGGGCAGCTTACTCATCAAATGTTCTTGCCAAATCTAACTGCCCTGTACAACCATCAAGCAAAAACATCATGTTCCCTGGACTAAAATTGTCAAAGATCCAACGGTGGTTTTATAGCTCCCACGACTCCATTTTCACTTTGTTTCTTAACGTGTCTTCAGGGCAATGCTCCACATTTTAGGTCTAAAAGAGGTTTTAATTGCCATGATTTGCTTTACAATAAAATAAAGTTGTAAACCAAATGCATCCACATGGAGATCAAAACAAAAGGATTACATGTGACTATGTTTAAAAAAAACTTCAGTAATTATTTCTTCAATTACTGACTGATTTATGGAGCAATTAAGTTAACTGAGATTTGCCTTGCCCTCTTCTCACAAGTCAATTAAAAATAAATACAGCAACAGTTGTTTATCTCATCTTTATCTGTGCACTACAGATGTGCAACTTTCAAATATACTTACTGAAATAGAGTATGTAGTAAATACAGTGCTTTTTGTTATGCCACGGTGTGTGTGTGTGTGTGTGTGTGTGTGTGTGTGTGTGTGTGTGTGTGTGTGTGTGTGTGTGTGTGTGTGTGTGCGTGCGTGCCCATTTTAGATATCTTGTTAAATAAAGTGTAAGTTAAGAATTTCTTTTTTTCTTCTTCTCAATCAAGGAAGTAACCTTTAGGTTTAACGAGGGTTCGGAAACTTTCTTTCACTGCACAAGATTGTTGCCAGCGAAGAATATTGAGCTGCTGAAATTGGATTGGCACAGGGAAACACTTCATTCAAGGTTCAGGTTGCCCGAAAAAAGGTCGAGACGGACATGTTTTTAAAACTCTGCAACATGTCAGGGGTTGTGATTTTCTTCAAATGTACCTTTTTTAAACATTAAAACAGTCATATATTTGTGATTCTTTCCCACAACAACTATATCCACAAAAATGTATTGACACGACTTAAAAGCCTACAGCCATGCCAACAATGGTGCTCTAAATGCTAATATTATCATGCTAATATGCTAACAAGGACAATGCCAATATGCTGATGTTTAGCAATGCACAATATGTATCATGTAGACCATACTTACTTCAACATGATGACATTCATTAATTAGCACGGATCTAATCAAAAGTACAGCTGGAGCTGGTGAGAAAGTCATTTTGTTTAGACGATGATTGGCGGGCTACCGCGTGATTGGAGGAGAGTATAACCCATTGGATCACCGTGGAAACCACAAATGTCTCCACCAATTTCACGGCATCCATCCAATTTTTGTTGAGATATTTTGGTCTGCCACACTAACAGCATGGCACCAAGGATACATTATCATTTTATAAACCATCTTGTAGTTTGAACCACATCTATTATATTGGTGATTTTCTACAAAAACTGTCTGAAATGTTCACACTGAAGACTCTCGGCTCCACATAGACACAGGTGCACAGGACGTGTGACTGTGCTGGTAAAACAGGACCAATGGGAGCGCTCTGTCAAAGCCAAGGTCATAGCCGAAGACTTTTCTGAAGCATTCTTTCCTTCCGTCTTATGTAACGGGCTCGGGGTGCCCTGAGGGGCTTAGGGCCAACTGTGCGTGAGAGGCAGGCTATTCTTCAATAGAAGAATGGGTGAGGGGTCACAGAGGTGCTAATGAATGGCGTCTCTAGCTCCTGGCCCATATAATATCACCAAATTGTCTAGAGTTCCTATCACACTCTCTAGATCTTGAGTGTCCCAACCACTATTGACCTGACATTGGTGGGAGAATTTATGGTGAAACTGCAGGTCCCTACTGTCAAGTCATTTTCAAAGGGTCTACAGAGATATGTTGTATGTGTCGGATATGTTAAAGATGCCTCTACATTCCAGGAGACAGGCCTTTATGTCTGTGTTTCACTTAATTTAGGTCTTTTTTGTCACCATCATCAATATGTTAACTACATGTAAATGTCATGTAGTAATAAAACCACACAATATAGTGTTTCCACGTAAGAAGTCCTAAAGAGTGGCTCTACTTTCAACAGTAGCAACATTGGCTTCACCTGTTGGATTGGCAGTCACAGTAAAACAGTCACAATAACACCCACATGTCTCCGCTATCGATGAATTACAGCAAACCGCAAAATGAGCTGCTCTCTTCAAGCAAAGATTAGCATCTTAGAACACTGGACGACAGAGAAGTTATTTTCTTTCCTTGCCATAAGCTAATTATGTCCACAAGTCAATTATAAGGGAAAACAGTGCATCAAGAAATAGGCCGGTTCTGCCAGATGGTCTTATTCTGGAGGAAAACTAAATCGGATATCTGAGCAACACAAATACTCTTTATTTCCCTCAGGATTGTTTTATCAGATGGAAGGCAGGTCATTGCCTTTTTGTTACTGAGGAACATGTCAACATCATACAAAAGGCTCTTATGGGCATCATTTCCGAGACAGCATCTCAAATCTAATCCCATGTTTTCCTCTCGATTATACAAACAAAAGGTCTCACTGGAGCAGGGGACGCTAACATTAGCCTTATGAGTTTCTTTATAGACTAATCTTATTCCCCCACAATTGGATAAGCCCGCCTTTGTTGTCAGTTCCAGCGCTGCGTTATGCGTGCATCCGTGTGTGTGTGTGTGTGTGTGTGTGTGTGTGTGTGTGTGAGCGAGTGTGAAACACAAAGACAGCCTTTCAGAGACGGCGCTTTGCACATGCTCCTCTGAGGGATGCGGAATCCATCACTACAGTGATAAATAGCGTCATCCCACCATGTGGGGATGAATAACAACGGCATCTTTCACATTCTCTGATACACTCACTGACATTAGTTGACATCGGGGCCGTCAGGGATACATGCATGAAAGCACTTTCACACACACACGCATGTACATGTAGCACCTGCACATGTGTGTACTAAGCCAGAATCTGCTATGGGCATGAATGTTTGTCCCAATGTTCTTTGTGAGTGCTTCTAAATGTTCTGTTTTGCAAATATGAAAATGCGACTCACAAAACAAATGATTTACTAAATCTGCTGATCACACCAACAATTACAATTAATTGAGCATGAAGTGACAACACTGCATTTCTCAGGATATGTGTAGATACATGAACACACACTAGCTTTGTTTTTCACATTGATAGTCATGACAGTTACTGATTGTGGTAAAGTAGGATTTCTTCAACTAAATTACAACAACACTCCACCCGTTTCTTTTCCTGACCAACTGAGATATTGGAGAGTATTTCAGATGCCTTTCCGAGATAACACAAGTGGAATTTCAATAGATGGGATCACAGCAAAATACTTCAATAACTTATGAAGTTCTAGACTCTACTGGAAGTCCAAAGTTGCCCTCTACTTTCAATAGCTACACCTTTACTTGGTTCACCTGATGAAGAGAATCTAAATTCTGCAATATGTTGCATTTTATATAAATGGAGGATCAAAGACTGATTGGACAATGATTCAGAAACATCATGACCACTGCAAAATAACAAGAAAAGAGAACATATAGGCACAGGGCATGGTCTCTGCTGATACAGACACTTCTTATGGTTCATAAGTGATGACTGAGAGGGAGTATATCAGTCTTGTTTTTAAGAAAACTCAAGAATATTACTTTGAACTCATATTAGTTGGTCCATGTCTGTTTTGGATGGATCTCTGTTTGCCCTTCGGATGTCATAAACATTTACATTAAAGAAATGGAATTACAATCTCTGAGTTTTATTTGGATCCCAAACATATATTCTACTCTCTACTGTCCATTATATGTCTTCTTCTCCATTGCCTTCATGCGGTGTGTCTTAAGGCTCGGGGAAACTACGTGCAAAAACGCTCAGAAACTCACACACAAGCACTTGCAGGCGAACACTGTTTTTTATATGTAAAGGCTTATTAAACAGTGCTATGAATTCATATCTAGAGGGTGATAAACAACACTAATCATGATGAGAGGCTGTGTGAATATAGTATAACAGACAAAAGACCTTATGTGACCTTTCTGATGGCGGTACCCCACGGGTCTTCACGCGCAGAATGAAATACTGATTAAAGCCCTCCTGTGCTTTTTCACACAACAACCTCAGGACTCCGAGTCACCCAGGGTGACTTGAGTTTCAGAGGTGTGAGCCGGGACAAGTCTGCAGTTTGGTGAGACACAGATTGCAATAGTGTTTCGCTCCTCCATCTCTCCATCCATTATTCATCCCTCCATCCATCGTTCCTGGCTGGAGGCCATTTTTTTCCCAGCGGGACACTTCCATGCATAATGCAGCAGGGGCCATATCATAGCCCTGTAATTGACATCCCTTGCCTAGCTAAGCTCATAGCTGGGACACCAGTAAAACAGCCCCACGAGACAGAGGGACGAGGAAAAAGATGATGGGAGCAGAGGGTGCACTGTATCCGTGAATGAGAAACGAGGACAATCGGAGTTAAAATACCACAACACAGACGGAAAAATATAATTTAGGGAGTAAATGAAAAGATTATCCGATAGATATTCATGAAGAGAGCAAAACAGAGGAGAAGAGAAAGAGAGAATCGACTCGTCTGTTACTGAGTTTTGCTCCTTCCCTGAATGCAGTCAACTCCCATGTGTGATAACTGCTGAACTGCTGAACCAGTGACACACAGACGCATGTTACAGCATGGCTGGTGAAATATCACACGTTTGTTTGCACGTTTCTGTATGGGTATGCAGTAACCAGCACAAGACACAGTGACAGACAGGTAAGGATTTGAAGAAAAGCAACACGAAACACAACAAGCACATTCAAACAAAAGGTGGGAGGGCTGGATTTTCCTATTGTCAGCTTACGGGAAGGAGCGTTCACTCCTTTCCCTCCCTCTCGGACGGAATCCGTGGGCTATTTTAGACACAGGGGCCTATTTGACCAAACTCCTACCAGCCTTCGTTCTTTTATAACAAGTCTGACTTCAAATGTCTGGCATTCCAGGCTGGCTGCAGATCAGCTCTCTGCTCCCAGACGGGGCCCCACAGGGCCAGGCCAAATGCCACTCCATGTAGGGCCTGATCATATGAACGGGGGCCAGGCTGGGGCCCCCAGAGAGCCGCCCCACCCACATACACTGCATCGTATCAGAGTCTGAAAATAAATAGCAGAAAAAATACCCAAGGTCATTTGGAACAAGGAGGCGACTCTGCTGCTCAGGTCTGGAGTAAAATGAGTCTTTCTAGTGGTGGAACAGTAAAAAAAAAAAAAAAAAAAAGGTTTGATTGTAGTTTTAAGCTGTTGTCAAGTGCTTAATCTTAAAAGCCCATTCATGCATACATTGATAGCTGGCTCTAAGCAGGTCAAGTTTGTATCACACTGAAGGGATCATGTGGGTCAAAGCCTGATGAGGTCAAGAATGCTTGCATGCACACACAGAGACATTCACAAAGATGAAATAACTGTATAAGGTGCAGTGATAACAGAGCACCCACATAAACCAGCAGGCATAGACATGCGCGCACACACACACACACACACACACACACACACACACACACACACACACACACACACACACACAGTCAGCCAGTGTACGTTGAATGTGTATCAGCTGAGAAGTGATAGCAGATGTCTGATCCATCTGATCTCTGAACAGTAAAACAATCCACAGTACAGTTTGTTCCATGTTTAGCGCGGTCCAAAAACTGATGTCACACCAGAGGAATGTTCTTAAGAGAGAGTGAGAGTGAGAGTGTGTGTGTGTGTGTGTGTGTGTGTGTGTGTGTGTGTGTGTGTGTGTGTGTGTGTGTGTGTGTGTGTGTGTGTGTGTGTGCAGGAGGGTGGAGCATTTAAAATAGTTTGGGCATGTATTTGTCATATGACTGGCACAATGGGAACCATTGACACTTCTTAGAGGACACCTGAGGAAGCAATGGGTGTCTACAAGGAAAGAAGAAATCTACCGGTTGTTGTGGAACTGGATACAACGTATCACTATCAAAGGCCCGTCTCACAGTGCCATACTGTCTTAATACAACACAACTCAATGGGATGAATATAAAGTAGAACACCCACTGTTTTAAGGCCCAAAAACACTTAAAGTGTCATATGTGGTAATGTATGTGTCATATGTGGTAATGTATGTGTCATATGTGGTAATGTACACACATATTTTTAAATGGCCAAACACAAACCAATTATGAGGTGAGCCAAACAGCTTTGATGCCTCTACTCAAGACTTTGGTCAAATGAGAACATAGCGACCAAAGATGTTTTTTTTTGTAGCCTCAGTATCTGTATGGCAGCTAAAATGTATTAAAAGGCAAGGGATTTTGCCCAAAGATAATTATATTTTAATAAAGAAACACATTATAATTCATAATATTAATAATAATAATAACACTGGTTAAAACTTTAGCTGTTGCTAAGCTTACTTAACATAAATTTAGTTTCTAACTTGATGACAGACCAAAATGTTGTTGTTATGCTCAAAGATTGTAATGAGGTAAGAGAAGCGTTACTCTGTAACATCGCTGTACGTCTGAGAGTGGTCTGGGTGTTTTTGTAGTCCCAGCACCTCCAACAGAGTGATAAATCTTCCATCTAACAGATCTTGAGAGGCCAATTTCACATCTATATAACTGAATCTTATCCACGTTATAGTTTTGAACCATTCAATTCTTTAGTGAAATAAAGTTAAGGGGTATCTGTCATATATAAATACGGTGCCTCAATAGTGACATTTACCTAGAATACTGTAGGTTCTGTGGTTTTGGCATTTACAATGTGATGCCTGCAGTGTGCTATATATATCACTTGCAGCACATCAGTTATTGCTTTCAGTGCATTTAGGCTTTAAATGAGTGTTCATTCAGTGCAGTATGAGTTCATCTGGTCCCTGTCAATCAGCCTAACGGAGACGTCATCGTGACATTAACGTGACATAACCCACATTCTTGTTTCAGTTTCACTGCAGCTATTTGCATCGCTCATCATGCAGCACTCACACACACACACACGCGCTTTTTCGGCTTCCACTACCGCCTCAATGAAAACACAGGACAAATCTTTTGTTCACAGGGTTATGATTTGAGACGTTTTCATGCGTGTCGGGTAATAAACAGACAATTCTTCACTCTTATACAACATGAGAGAATGAGACAGTGAGGGGATGGAGAGGGAGACTGTTCAGTATTGTGGGGCTGTGTGTGAAGTGTTTGACAGGATGGAAAGATGGATGAAGGCGAGATCGAAGTGAAATTAGCCAGTGAGCAGAGCTGTCTCTAACACAAAGGTTTCAGGCTGCCACGTAGCCGAGCTGTCTGCCTGTCAGACAAAAACCTGCAGCTGATGAATATAGCATGGGTTGAAGGTGTTTCATGTAAATGCAGCCACACAATAACACGATAGATAATCACTAGAAAAAAATGTATACAGTGCCAGAGCAATTATCAGGTACTCAGGGGGAAGAATGCAGCCCAGACAATGTGACTGTAAGGTAAAATATCTATCTATATTTTTCTGATTGCTCATAAATTCCAATAAAAGGACATAAATGATGATTAATTGAATGTCTAGTAGATTTTGTAATTATTTCACAGGATAATTAAAACTTTGAGCTGCTTATGGTGCGATACAATAAGTCAGGGGGATCAGCAAAGTTAGGATTCATCCTGATGTTTATTAATGTCTCGACAAAAAGTCATGTTAATCCATCCAACAGTTCAGTCCGATGATATTTCAGTCTGGAACATATTGTTGGACTGACACACTGACAAACGGGCAGACCGACGCTGCCATCCTTAGAGCCGTGCCACTAGTGTGGCTGAAAACAGCCCATTGCAAAAGAAACTGGTAGAGCAGCTCGGAGCACAGCTCTCACCCCCAGGCTAAAAGCAAACCCAGACATCGGAAGCATTACCAACGAGCATTTCACAGCACTTTGTTTCAAATATCTCATTTTGTCCGGTTCAGCACAGAGGTCCCACGGACATTAAGCCGTCTGGCTTCGCGCAGACAAATGAAATTACCCCCTAGCCTCTAGGTTCCACTATCACACACGCCCCAGGATGCACACCGAAGAGCAGCAGCAGCGTCCCCTACGCCGCACAATGGACCCATCCATCACTCCAGAGAATGGGTCCTGTGGACTCATCCATTCGTTAGTAGAATGGGTGTGCAGTGACAGGCCTGTCTTGCCACATAGCCTCTAATCCAGAGTTATGGCGCAGTCTGTCTGTGTTACTGTTAAATGTAGTACTATAAGCCAGCTGTTGCCAGCAGGTTCACATCAGAGGGCAGTTCAAAGCAACGCACCATCACTCGCAAACTACTGATGACAATGGATGCTAATATGGCACCTGGGGGGAAACAATATGTGAAAGTGGTTATCATTTTTGAACAATGCTGCACATCACATCTGGTCATGAGAATAAAGTGTAAAAACTATCTTGCGTGAATCGTTTTCTGATTGTTCATGTGAAGAAATACTTGCATGTAAAATGTATAAATGTAGAACAACATGTATAATCCTTTTTTGTCAAGCAGTGGAAGAGTTAAAAAAAAGACTTCAGTTATGAGAAGGTAGGAGAGCAGGTAAACCTACACTGCAGATAGAGAAGGGAAGTTGAGAGGCCCAAGATAACCACAAAGGAATGCTCCTGCAATAACAAAACACTTGCTAATGTGGATCCTGCTATCTTCATTAAGAGCACAGAGGAAGGTCTGACGAAGAAAAGGAGAAGAGGAAGCGAGGAAGAGATGAATAGTCGTGGCCTCTGCTTGTGGGGTTCGGAGCCGTCCCATGTGTGTGTTCAGTAGAAGTAGTGCAGAGGAACAAGTGGGTACAGTAGTGAAAAAGTTATAACCCTCACCTAAACATCTGAACTACTTGCAATCACTTTTAAAGCGTGCACAGGGACACTTCCTCTCCCTTCTGTCCAGGTGCAGGCATGCAGAGCTGCCTTTTCAACTCGCCAGGCTCTTTTGTGCGCTCCAGGAGAGAGGGAGATCCACTCAAGGTGGGAAGAAAGAAACACCTCATCCTTGACTATTTGATTAACAGCTGTCTCCTGTGCCAGAAAAATACCCCCCCCACCCATCCCCTCCTCACCCTGAACCCCCCAAACCGCCTCCTGAAAGAGCAGGTCTGTGTCGCACACGTCTAGGGTTACTTTCGCAGATCAAACTGGAGAGGAAAGCAGAAAGGCAAGAAATCCACTGAGACATCAAAAAGAAGAGGGGAGGACAAGCAGTGGGAGGACTGGGGAAAAGAAAGGAGGAAGAGAGAAAAGGGGGATAAGAGAGGTCAACGAGGAGGCAGGAGGTGCAGTGAGTCTGCAAAGTGACAGGGAATCACAGCCAATGAGGTGAAAAGAGTGAAATTGGTGTTAGAAACCGGGGCAGGTTAAGATTAACATCTAATCTTTTACATTTGCATTTGGTGGTGTGCTGTTACATTTCATTTACTTACAATTTAAGCAGCAATGACGTCCCTTAAAGTTAACGATCTTTCCTTAATGATCAGCTTTATCTTTAAAATGCTGCTGTTCTGCACGAGTCATCACATTATTACCGACCACTTTGTAAACTATACACGTTTTTTTTTAGACATCAACGTCCAGTAATTTCAGTGCACATTTTTTTATTATTATTATTATTGTTATCGTCTCATCGCAATTATTATTACTGCATGGTTGGGGGTTGGCTGCCTTCATATTCATACGCTTTGTTGTTGGAAAAACAAACTGCCAAAATGAACAATAAGCATACGTTTACATAGTGAAGACTATAATGTCACATTAAAAGGTTGCTGTTAGGAGGAAGTCTGAAGAGATAAGCTATATTGCAGCTGTATTACCATGTGGGAATAACATAAGGTAAAAACAATTTCTACACATATTAATGAAATCCAGTGTCTCAAAGAAGTTGTGGGGTTTGTAAGTGAAGAATATGTGATTTTAAAACGTGCAAAACTGGACTGGTCTGGTCCTATTTTAGATGAAAACAAGCTCAGGTGGTAAACTGAAGAGCTCCAAGGCAACGGGGAATTATCCTGCAGGGCACTAACTCCCCCGGGGCACTCCAGCTCCGTACTTCCTCCCAACAGGGACCAATGGCCAATGTAACTTCCTGCTCGCCCATAAACAAACAATGCAGTCAACTGAAGTCAGGCTGAAAATTCTCCAGTGCCACTTAGAGGGGTCAAGAGGTATACACCAGTCATAACTTTTACCTAGTGCCTGTGACAGTTATATGGCCGCCTCGTTTGGCTGCCCTGCAAAACGAACAAGCAGTTTAACTACTTGATCCCTTTTCTTCTTTTTCTTTCTCCTTCTTCCTTCAGGCAGCCACCCCTTGGGGAAGAGTTGCGTAAAAGTAATAAAAACAACAAAAAAACAGGAGGATGAGGAATGTAATATCAGGAGAAAATGATGTGTCTAGTTGGAGAAGTACGATAACGATTGTGACATTAAACGTGTTTGCAAAGAATGCCTGATTTGTGCAATGTGTTTGTGTTATTCCGCTTGAAAAAACAATAAATGAAGCCGGTAATAAATGTGCAATGAGACGTGGTGAGAGATAGATACGTTTAAGTATGTGTGTGTGTATCAGAGCCTGCCATCAAGTGGCGTGGGGCGGCCCCGCAGCAACAAAAGCAAAGGATTACAATGCTCAATTACAGCTTTAACATAAGAGTAACCCAAACTTCAATAACATCGTGAAAAAAAAAAAAAAGCACACAATGGCAATGCCAAGCAATGACAAATGATCTGTTCAGCATTCCGCTGACGTCATCCCATCAAACACATCCTCGCAGCCTTATTTGAACAATACAATCATTCATACAAAACACAAGCGCAGGAATCTGCCTGTCGACTGTGAAGCAAAAACAAACGCCACATCGCCCCCACGGCACTGAAAGGCCTGTTTGAACACATTTTTATCAAGAAAATGCAGGGAAACCACCGATCTATCGGAGACGTCAGTTTTGTCTTCATTTGGGCAGGCTGCACTCACAGTGATCTCTGATTAGTATTACAAGCCTAGCCAGTGCTTTGGGACACAAAGACCTCGGCTTCAAAGAGCGAGAGGAAATGCTGTGCCCTTCCTGTCACTCCCAGTCGGAACCAAATGACGTGATCGAGATGTGATGAGATTACACATCCCCCCCCCCTCCTTCTTTATAAAAATAAAGACACAGATGTACAAATGCACAAAAGCGCACACTACTAATCAGTCCTAGTAATTACTGTAGGAAACAGTGGGAGGTCTGACCACGACAGCTCAGAGCAGATGCATTAGAACTTTTTTTTACAACATTCCCATGTCTAACGAGCAGCAAACAACTATTTGCTATGCAAAGACATAGTGGAGAAATGTGTGTGTCGTTAGCAGAGCTTTTACTTGTTTTCCTGACATAGCAGGGCAGGTCGCATCCGCTTTTAGTGCATGTTCGTGCAAGTGAGCGTGCCGCGCCGGCTAGCTCATGGCTGCCACTCTTCACTGTGCTCCTACAGCGCTTACAGCTGATAACGCCCTCCAGACCAATGGCGTCATCGTGGAAGCGCAGCACTCGCCCTCTGGTTCCCCCTCACGCTAACACTATTGGCTTTGTTAGCTGGAGTTTGTAGTGCTGCTGGTCCCAGGCGTCGCCATGTTGGGAGGGATTCGAAACCAGTAGAAGTGCTCCCAGTCTTAGCAATTTTAAGGGATTCCCCAACACTCTTTCATACTGTGATTGGTTTCTTCTCACCTCAGACACCATTCCTCATCGATTCTCCTCCATCAATATTTAACCATACTGTATTTTTCTTCCTCTCCCTTAATGTCTCATAAGTATACTAACAGCACGGTCAGAGGACACACAGCAGGTCTATGTTGCACTCTCTTAGTCTGGTCATTGGAAGCAGAGGGACAATATGGGAATACACTGCATCCATGGGATGCTTGTTGCAGGCAAATGTGCATCTGTTGAACATTTGGACTGCTGAAGAACTCTTGGAGACAAACACAAGGATTATGTTCAAACATAAGAGACTGATGCTCTTTTAGTTATGTAAAATAAAGTAAAATCGGTTGTGTGAAATCCTATGAACTGCTGACTGGCATCCCCCCTCTGGAAGCTACATTTGTGGAAACCTAGCTTGTGTCAGAAAGCCCTGTGGGTGCACAGTGTTCGGCACAGACCTGCCCTTACATGACTGTTTAATCTTTGGTTTCCTGCCCTCCCTCTCTGTATCTCAGAATAAAAAAACTTCACGCTACTGTGAAACCTCCCATTTCGCCTCTGCCCTCACGTCTCTGTATCACACTATAACAGCTTCATGCCTCCTTGCCACAGCTGCCTGTCCTATAGCCCCCTCCACTCCCGCTGTTTTCGCCGGGGCAATGCACAAAAACTGTGCTTGGCTTGGTCCCAAGCACTGGGGCGCACATACCTCCCAATCTCTAGATTAAATAGCGCCAGTCTCTGAAGTCCTTCCAGGGGCTAATGGCTTTTGTTGCTGGGAATAATCCACACATCCTCTCCCACATCCTGGGGGTCTGCTGGCATGTTGCGAACCCCGCCTTTACCCTCTTCATCTCTCTCTCATCTCCATCTCAATCTACGCTTCCATTTGGGTTGACCTTCCCCGCCTCCTCATGGCACAACCCTGTGGTTAAGTGTGGAGGCATGCAGGACCGAACCACCCACACTGAGGGGAGAACGCAGCGAGTTGACACTGGGTTGAAGACCCATGCAGAGTTTTATAGGGAGTCAGTGCAGGTGCTGTCTGAAGCTTAATGAAGGCCTTAAATCTCTTCTCTGTCATCTGCAGCTAACCGGAGTCTAAGCAGCCAGGACAAGAAGGATAAGTGCCTGGGAGCTATCTCCATAAGGGAAAGAAAACATCCGTCAGGCAACAGCCGCAGCAGAACGAACTCTGTGTTAGCACTTGATGTACGTTCAAAATAAATACAGCAGGGGGACGGATTTTCACAAAACGAGGGGAGGGATTTTCCGTAGATCAAAGAGCACTCTTTATTTTGGGTGAAGTAGTCCATAAAAGAAGGCAAAGTTGAGAAGTAGGTTCCAGACAAGAGACCCTCTTGCCGCCCCTATCCTCCGAAAATATCTCTGATCGAGACACCTCTCGGCTATAACGTCAGAAATTCACACAGAATACATATTCAGTTATGAGCTCATATCCTGTCTGGGGCACTTTTCTCCAGGGAGGCCGCCGGGGGAGAGGGAAAAAAAGACAGAGAGAGAGAGAAAGAGAGACTGTGGTTGCAGACCGCAGACGCTGGGACAACGTTCACCGACCAGCCTAATCAGTTTACTTTATCAACAGATTTTTTTTTTAAAAAAGCAAATCTTTATTTTCCTTCAATTTCCAATTTTAACTTAATAAGGCCACCGGCTGGTATTCAGTCATATCTACAGTCTTCACCGTTGCAGAATGCATGCAGACTGGAGAGTGATGGACCGTGCAGAGAAGTGAAGAGGACAGAGAAGGACGGCACAGGGAAACAGAGAAAGAGAAAAATAAGAAGAAGTGACAGAGGAGGGACACTGCCGATGTTCAGAATAGAAAGATGACAGGAAACAGGAGAGAGTAAAGTCATGAATAGGGAGATGCACATGGGAAACGAGTGGAGGGGACGTGAGCTAAAGAGGGAACAAAGAAGTACATAGAGCAGGATTATCTATAGTGCACAGGACAATGAATCTGTCATCGTGTGGCTCTGCGCCCACCCATCTGCCCTGAGACCTCCACTAAAACGATAAACCAACATACATAAATACACACGTCTAACGTGGAGCAGAGAGCCTGGAGACCAGCTGAAATGTCTGCTGGTAAAAAAGGAAAAAAGAAGATATAACAGCAGATTATTGACTGAGTCGCTGAGTCAATGAAGCTGTGCCCAGAGAAGAAGTTAACCACTTATCTCATCAAGAGATTCAGGGTTTAATGAAATAAAATAAGAAGGAAGAACCATGTTATGTTTGGAGGATGGGATGTAAATTTGTCAACTTAATGGCAACAATGTAGAGAGGAAAGAGAGAGCTGTTTGGAATGGGAAAAGGGATGAAGGGAGAAAGAGGTGCTGAGTTTTGGAAATGGAATAAGGAAAGGGAGGAGTAGACTTTTGGGAAAGGGATGAAGGAAGCAAGGGAATAGAAAAAGTAATAAAAAGTAGTGGGTTAATGACGGGAGAATGAAAGAAGACAGGGAGAGTGTATGGAAAAGGGCTTAAGTAGAGGCCTGGTGAAGAGGCTGAAGATTAATTTGTCTGCAGACTTTTATGTGTTTACATTCTTTCTGTCAATAATTCTCTTTGTACTGTATTTTATTACTTTTCTTTTTGAAAAGTCAATAGAGGCAGGATTCAGTCTCAAATTCACAAGCGAAACACGTCCAGTAAGTCATACAGACCAGTGTTGAAAGCGGTCTTGTTGGAGAGAAAGGATGACAAGTGACTGGGAGTCTTTAATTCACTAAAGAATTCCAATGTGGAAGATCTCCACGAAGAAGATTGAGACAGAGTGAGAAGGTTTGGAAATGTGAAGTATGTCATTAATCACTCAACCCAGAAACCTTTCAGTTGAAAAGCCAAACCAGAAAGAAGCAGCAGGATAAAGTGAAAAATTAATGTTGTGGCAAATATTTGATATTTGAACTTCTGTTTCTTTACAACTTGTAATCTAATCGTCTTATTGTCCAAAAGTTGGCCTTTCATTACAGCAACAAAAAGCCACGACTGGAGAACTTTAAAGTTATATTGATTTAATGACTAAATATATAGTGTGAAATGTGCTGTCACTTGCAGTAACACGCATATAGATAACTAGCATCCATGCAATTCATATATATTTGACAATATTTGTTACTAGTTTGCTGAAGTAAAAGAATGGAGTTCTTCTACTGCTGTATTTAATCATAAATACATTGGTTGTATAGATATGAATGATGATACGGCAAAAAGGGTCCGTGTTTCAAGACAAATATATTATTTTGGGCCACAGTAATAAATGGGGAAACACTGCACATACGCATTAGAATACATAATTTGCATTCATTAGAATTTTACATTCATTACTATTCCGCAAGCAAGCAGACATATCTGAGAGCATGGGAGAGGTGAACTAGAAATACACAAGCTTTACTGGTTTGGGAGGCTTCCTGCAGCAACTTCTCGGTCATTTGATATTAGCAGCAATCTTACTGTTCGGAGAAGAAACAATCATCCCACGTCTCTCGAATTCTTCGGATATATTTCTTATTAATTACTCAGGTGCTAAAAAGCAAGCAATAAACACAACTGGCTTATATTTGAGTACCTTAAAAACATAACAAACAAAGCTCTGAGGACCCACAGTACACAAACTCCCACGCACTAATCAGCAAACACACTAATTTAGCTACTAGCTGGTGAACATATTGCATAGCATTTTGCAGATATGAGCCAGATATTTCCCTCTGAAGCTGGTGGAGACCAAAACAGAGTGAAAAGGGGAGTGAATATTGGACTTAAAGTCAGATCATCAGTCAGATATAAATACCAAACTCCAAAAGAATTCTAATGTTGCCGTATCTGCAAGATGTGTAAAAACGCAACTTTTTGTCATATTAAACTTAAAAGGTGATAACATATCAGTGTTGTGTTCACAGGTTGTTTCTGCTGCCCCCTAGTGCTAAACATTGGTTATTGCAGAATTTGAATTATTCACCCTTAATTCCTTGCCCACCTAAAATTTAAAACACCTCTAAAAGTTTTCTCCCGCCTTCCTTACACTTTGAACTTTCCACAATGTTGCACAATTCCCACCTGACACCATTCAACCAAAGACATAGGTGTCGTTACCTGGCCATGCCCAGACTGGAGAACCCTGCTGGGACGATGAGGACATCAAGGCGAGGAAAGGGGTGGACCCCAAGAACGGTGTGGGCTGCAGCCAAACATCGAGGTAACAGCTTTAGGATTCGCATCTGCAAAAGGACGGCAACAAGTTCAACAACTGACTTCGATACAGTTGCTAAGTTTAGCCTGAAGCAGATGTACGTATGCTGACACAGATGGGTGGGATGTATAAAAGTTTGAGCTCTTCCACGCAGGTGTTATATGTACGTCTATGACGGCTCTACATATGTGCTCCAGGTCCAACGATAACTAGAAGTATTAAGTCAAAGGCAACTGCACTAACTGTCTGATCTGAATGTTTCATCATCCATCTAACAAGTCAGCTCGGAATTGACTGCACGCGCATTAACCTTTGACTTCATATTACTCCAGCTAGAAATGACAATTTAGAGTATGAGGAATGTTTCATGTGGCCCTCATGACAATACAGTCCCATGCTTTTACTACTCTGCCAAGAGATGGCCGTTTAAAAACTGCTGGCATAATGGCACAAACTGCTTAACTGATGCAAACTGTCTCTTTGAATCACATAAAATACAATTAGCTCAAGTCTCAGCGGTTCTTTGTCAAAAACCCCACCTGGGCTTTCTGCAGCAGGCAGACGGGGCCAAACACACGGTGAGGAATCACCCGCTGGGACTTAGCCGACTGCTCAGTAAATCGGCAAGGGTAGTCACCATGGGAACACGGGATGCCGTCATCCACCATGCCTGAATAATCAGTTACAGGGAGCCCCTCGTCCTCGAGGGAAGAGTCACAGAATGCAGAGTCTGAGCGGGTGGTCTGGTCTCCGCTGTGGAAGATTAAAACAGGGGGAGAAAAGTTCAATCTAAGGCTAATAGTGATAAATTAATTCATTTTCTCATTAAACTCATGTACAGTTTCTCTGCGCTGAGCATGGTTATATGGAATATATATGTCACAAAGGCAAACCACAGCGCTCCCAAAAATATCTAGGGGCCGACATGCAATCTCATTCTCTCTAAATCTAATATCCAGCACGAACTCCGTCCTCAGAATCAGAACCGTTCCAAAGGGTTTCGAGCGACATCCAAGTTTCCTTCCAGCCATTCACTGAAAATAAAGGCCTTCCTTGTAGCAGGAGATTCCTGGGGCCTGCAGCAGGCTACAGCTGGGCTGCTGCTGGAGGAAAACCACGAGGGGAGGAGGAGGATTACTGGAAACCTCTGGCGGGCTTGCCAACCTGCTGGACAGAGGAGAGGGAGACCCCAGCCCAATCTCACTCTGCCTACAGCGAGCCAGCCCTCTATATCCTGTGCCTCCATACAATTTACCTCTTTTGGTCTCCAGAGATAATATATCCTGGGCACTGAACCCAATGTACTATAGTACAAGCTTTAATGTAGTTCATAAAAAGCTGATTGAGGAGTGCTTCCTATCAATCAGCCTAACTTCACCTGCACCGTTTTTAGGTATATGGCCAAAGGAAAGTTCCACCATGGAATGTTGAAGGGCCAGACGTGGGTTAATAACAGTCTGGAGAGGAGGAGGTCTTACCGAAAGAAAAGAACAAATAATAAAATACCTGCCAGTCTTGAGTGGAGAGCCCTTTACTAAACCGATGGTGCTTCCAGGTCCAGACATAAGGTCCGCCTCACCAGCACATGGTTTGGCCGTCTTGTCCGTCGCCCCCCTTTCCGATGCTGGGGGAATTTCTGCTGTGACTTGGCGCCAGTGTCCCACTGCCAAGGTGAAGGTGGAGGCGGGCATGGCCATAGTGACGTAGTAATTCCAGATTAAGAAGCCTGCAGAGAGTAGAGGGAGGGTACGAGTGAAAGGCTGCAAATGTCAAAGGTAGCGCAATGGAAAAGGATAACAAAGAACGAAGGAAACATTTGGACTGAAAGGCCATTCAGTTTCACTTCACTATTCAGTCTGACGTCGTGGTCGTCTCACGTCTCGTTATTTCATCCTAACCAAACCGTATCCCTCACGCCAAGCTATCAAATGACACACATCTATGGTAGTGGTTGCCACAAGCGGTTAACATCTTTCATATCAATTAAGGAAATATAGCAAATTAGGAGTTTATTCTGTATGTCAACTGACCACATCCAGTACAGCTGCGTTAATCTCATCCATACTTGTATCAATATTCAGGCTCGAGACAGGAGTTTAAAACAGATGTCAATGAGCAACAAATCTGTTTGAATTATGTTTCAGAGATCTGGAACATGACGAGCGCAAACTTGCTACAAAGTAAAACATATAACCTAAGTTCAGGTCCCAATAATACCAACATTGTATATTTTAAATGTTTTAATTTAAGGATGTAAACCAGAAAAACACAAATAATTCAATAAAATGTACATTTATTATTGAAAAAATAGTCATAAGCCAGATTTTCTAAACAAGAACGAGATCGAGGGTGTTTTATGCGGCACAGAATGAAAGCCCTTTGAGACAAATGTGTGATCCTGCGTCATATTAATAAAATCAACTCGTCTTCTGCTGGCTGTCACAAAAGGTTTGTGAAAATAAGAGCTTACGTGTGTCCCCGTCCTCAGTAGGTACAGTCTGCTCCTCCCCGCTCATCAAAACCACACACTCACAGGGGGCCCGTACTGTCGCCTGCCACGTTGACATGGCAACAGGCGGCTCCTGGCAGGGGAAGAGTGCTCGGTTGTTGATGGGAGAACCGGCAGTATAAACACACACCCTGGAAGGGTAAACAATGGTAAACTATAAACAACCCCCATTTCAAATCTCAAAGGATCCACACACACTTACACGTAAAGCATCCACACACAGAATATAACGGCCTGGAGCGTTTTGTTTTTTGTGAATTAATGAATCAGTATTACTCTTTTCTAACACGGTGAGCACAGAATATTACACTGTAATTGTGCCGCCAAAAATTTAAGAGGGATGTGAAAGCCACAAAAATGGCTTGAATGCTTTGCATCCTGCAGACGAACCTGTTGTCCTGGTCTTTGGTCCACCTCACGGAGCCTCCTGCCGGCCTCGTCTCATAGCAGATCCTGATAGCGCGAGGGAACTCCTGAGGTGACCCGACTCCCTTCTTCCTCACCTGTAGACTCCATTTGTCTTTATGAAAATGCAGCGTGCTCCCATCCTTAGCACCAAGGGCACGGCTACACAGCGAAAAGAGCCGGCGCTTCTGCCTCCATCGGCTAGAGGGCACGGAGATGAGGTTCTGGACGGCGGCTGCTTGTGGGCTCACTGAACTCGCACCTGACTCCTCAGACGTGACCTTTGGTAGAAGGCTATACATGGCTGCCACGGAGGTGACGTCTAACTCGTCCACCTTCGACACATCGAGGTCACAGCAGTCGAGCAGTAGAGTAAAATCACCATCACTGGTGGTTTCCCACGAATGTGAGGACTGAATATTTTCACTTCCAGCTGCAGACTGTGTCGATCCAGCCTGAAATTCAATGCTCTCTCTTCCTCTAGCATCAAACATCTCTGTTTTTGTCGTAGTCTCCCCGAGTGCATTTGCAACATCCTGCACTGTATCCACAGTCCCAACTCCAGGTCCAACATCATCCTCAGCCTTAGTCTCCACTGCAGAGCAAGGCTCCAGGAACAGAACGATACGACCACCGATGACCTCCCTGTCAAAATCAACAGTCAGGTCCAGCACGTAATGTCTGACTAGTATGTGGCTCGTATTGGCTCGGAGTGGGAGGTCATCTGTGCTCGGTTTTAGGTCCTCGCCTGGCTCCATGTCACACATATAGCATCAAAGTAGAGATCAGAGGATAACCTAAAGAGGCAAGACAAAAGGGGTAGCTTTATTTTAATGAGGTTTTTTGTTTCCAAGTTACATCTTTTTATTGAGTTGATATTGTATGGCTTCCTGGGGACTGAGGGGCTTGCTTTAGTTGGTCTAAGTGTTCTTCCAGTGTTACTGTGAGGAGGTCAGATCTGTCAAGAGTCTGTATGTTCAACCGAAAAACTTGAAATGTCAAACTCCATCAACACATTCCACAAATGTTTCCAAGTTGGAAGAAGGTTTCATGATCCCATTTCGAGCTGCATTATTAAAGCAGCACTAGATGATAACTTAGCTGCTGCACCAGGAGAAGCTACCGACCTGCAGCCTAAAGCTCTTCTGCTGTACATCAGTTTGTTTGCTGTCTCCATCTCTTCAGCCCGCTTTGGGGCATGAAACAGACTGGGCAACACGGAGCTGCAGTTACCACTTACAGCGAAACAAATCCTGCAAGAGGATGGCTAAGCGAGGTAACATCCTCACTTGTGGGCTATTAATTGTGTTCAGTGTATTTCTGCATACTGTTACCATAGCTAACTGACAGTATGACAACAGCAGGGCGCCAAAGAGTTGGCAATAACTTGGCGTCACAAGTCCGCTCTCCGTCATTAAAAACTCGACAAACTACAGCGACGGCGTCGCCATTAATCACCGAATTCACTCTAACTAATGGTGGTTTTAGCCAAATGCCCCAAAAGAAGCTAGCAACATATCGCCGGTACTCGCGTGTTGTGAATGAAATCTACAACATACCTGCATCCGACTTGTCACCGTCGAGCAGTGATGACGTCGCATTGACGCGACAGCAGAAGATTGTAGTTTTTCCAGGCTCACTGTGAAGGACGTGGATATTTACCAGATAACATTTTAGTCATCAATAAGAAGTCGAATTAATTACTTAACTATCACAGTAGCCTACTGAAAAAAATATATAAATAAAATGGAGATGGTTGAATACAAATAAACCAATGCAATTATGGTATAATTTCAGAAAACTTCAACTCTGAAACGTTAATAAAATTGCCTACGTGATTGTGATGATGACATTGAATATTTGCAACGTCAAAATTAAATCTGCAGATGTTGTCCCTGTAGTAATATAATAATAATAATAATAATAATAATAATAATAATAATAATAATAATAATAACAACAATGACCTGTCAAGGGTGTATCCTGCCATCGCCCTAAACAGGATAATAATCATCATCATATTAATATTTAAATGCCATTTCTTGAAAGAAAGAGTTTTAAAAACAGTCATTAAACACAGTGGTGACAAATGTGCATATATTAAGTTTTATTCTGGTTCTTCCAACAGCATTGTATACATGACAAGTTAAAATTCCACATTAAATAAAAAAAACAACAAGTATGAACATAAAGATAACTGATAAAGAACCATAAATGCAGTCTCCAGTGGTAGAATACCACTAATATGTCATATAACACCAGCGTTCAGTTATGTATTGCATGTTTCAAAACTTTGTATACATTTTAAATAATACTCAAACTGTAGGATTCATTTATCCATGTATCATATTAATGAAAAATAATCGAATGAGCATTAATAATGTTTATAAAAGTGTATACCTACTTTTGAACTGAAAGTACATTTACATCACTGAAATAGAGACCAAGCTGTTTCATGAATTTCAAATGAAATCAGGTTGCCACTCTTAGTAAATCTCTCCTCTGGAATGTTTTCTGATGAGTAAACACACATTGCAAAGCACAGCTGTGTGGTGTGACATTTCAAAAGGTTTCAGTTAAGTATCTCAGTTCCTATAAGTAAATAAGGAGGAATTAAATGTGGCACTGTGTGTATCATAGGAAGTGGACTATTTACAAACAGGTTCTTAAAATTACTGCAGTATACACCGAGATTGTAACAGTACACCGTTACTAAATCCTGCCTACTGAATTATATTTCCGATTAATATCATTATTGCTTTTATCTAAAAATAAATTTCCATAAAATGCAAAATAGTTTTTCATACCTTTGTAAACAATCTGATGTAATACATCTAATACATACAAAATGGGGATTTAGAGATAAGCCGTGTGTAAGCCTCAGATAGAGTAAGTCTATATGCCTCCTGTGTAATTACATCAATAAGTTAAACTCTTCCATTAGCTACATGACCAGGTACTGCATGATCAACAGTATTAAGACAAAAACGGCCTAAAGAGCTAACACAGGAAATCGTGTCTATTTTTCCAGTGCACAAATCCATCCATGCTCTTCCTGCTCTAAATAGCACATTTCATGCTTAGACGCTCAGTGGAATTTCAGAGGCCCTTTAGCACATAACTGAATCATTTCTCACCACGGAGTACGAAGTGACTTCAGCATGGCACCAAAATCTTCTATTCCAAACACGACCTAAATAAACACACGTCCATTCACACATTAACATACACACAGGACACAAGCATCATTGGCACACACACAGGCTCCGGGCCAGGAAGGACCTCAGTGAGGATCTCTAGTCTGCCTCTGTACCAACCAGAGGAAATGTTTGCAGCATTATTAGGACTTGCAGTTATCTTTTTTTTTTCTCTCTTTTAAAAAGGAAATCAACAGAGCCAAAGCATCTGAAGATTTTACAGTGAAATGCTCAATCAGCTACACTTTGCTTGAGATTCCCACCTCCATACATTTACTCTTCTTTTGCCTCCTGTAACAAACAACCGTGAAATCATAAAAGTGGATGTGCAGCAGACATTAATAAGCACTGCTGGACTGCCGAGTCCTGCATTATGGGCACAATGTACTGCTCCAGCGCAGAGGAGTGCAAAGGTATCACAAGGCAGCTCCTCTTCTCATTTTCTCCTCTTTCATCTTATTTTCTCTTTTCCTCTCTCGGTTGCGCGACAGCCTCCACTTCCTCTCCGTAGCGCTCTCTCAGATGAGCCGTGGCATCTCAGGAGTTTTCCTCCTGAGTTCGGCGGAAACTTAGGCGTTTGAAGGAATCCCTGTGAGACGCAGAGGACAGGTGGATGAGGGGAGGAAAATACAAGATAAGAAATGGTGATGACAAGGAGGAGGAGGACAAAGGGTCAGGGCAGTGAGGTGTAGGAGAACAAACGCACGCCGAATGGTTCCACGAGCAAGGCACAAAAATAGCATTTTTTGTATCAATTACTCCCTTGATCATCACTTTCTCCTCAATTATACCTGCAATCATATATTTTAAAAAGGTGGCAGACAAACTCATATCACACTCTACTGTGGTAATTTGATCAAGCCTTCATATTCCAGAGGCTGAGTAATTGATAGAAACAATTAAATTAGTAGATGCTCAGCATGGAACTACATTGCAAAATGTATCAAAATGACCGCGGTCGATCACGAAAAGCACTTGGTGGGCAATCAGTGCGTATTTCATGGGTAAAATGTGGCATTGGTTCACCACTCAATCTGTGTACTGTGGCTCTTGTTCAGCTATCAATATTTGTCGAAGCGACGCGGACAGTGAGAATGGATCTCCGCTCAATTCCATTTGTTCTCACTTCCCTTTGAATTCAGCAATCATACAGAGTGATGAAAAAAAATCAATGCTACGTGTTTCTTTTACCCACCGCTGTCTCTTGTCAAAACAGTATTGGCTTTTTTGACTTGGTGGGGTCTGTTTACCTGTTCTCAAGCCGAGGCCTGATGATGGGTTTATAGAGCTCAGGAATCTTCCTCTCCAGCATGGGCCTCAGGCTCTCTCTCAGGCGGTTGTAGTTCTTCTTCAGCTCCTGCTGGTACTCTTTCTGGTCATGTGTGATCAGGTGCTTATTCTTTTCAACTGCCTCCCCGCACCTACAGGCCAAAGAGCAGAGCAGGGTGGAATCGGGTTTTTACATTTTTTTGTTTTTTTATGGCATTGCGTGAGATGAAAAAAGGAGGTGAATGTACTCCTTGACCTTGTTAATGAAATAACCTAAAACTTAAAAAGTAAAAAAAGCTTCAACAATGATGATATGCAGTAACAGTCTTGCAGTAATCCCCTCCCTGTCCCAAAACCTTGAGAAAACATCATGTAACTATTTGACATAAATCGGACTACTTTGCATGCCAGAGCTCTAAATGTGAGTTAACAATGTACTTGATTGTAAGGAATTCCTATATTGGATCTTTCCAAGTACCCATAAAAATCTTATTCTCCCTCATGGTAAAGGCGAGCGCCATGAGATCTGAAGAGCAGAAGGCGGGTACGGGTATCCCCACAGTCCTCTATCATGACATGTGTAATGACCAACATACAGAGCAGTCTGCGGGAAATAAGAGAGACTGAGATGATTGCAAACACATGTGGGAGTTGAGCTCTTAGCTTTAACAGGGGGCAATACAGCAATGTCGTGTAACAGTACCCAGTAAATACGCAGCTAATGAGCAAGGACAGTCAGAGTGAAGGATTTTCCAAGCATAAAGAAAAGCTCTCTATCTGACTGCTTGGTTTGAGGATTTTAAAATGAATTCTATTTAAATATCTTAATTTTTATCAGTTGACTAAATAAGAGTATTGTTTTCTTTGATAAAACAAATTATTGCATTTGCAACAAATTCATGGGTTTTTGGAGATGACTTTAAAATCATCTGTTGGTGGCATAAGATAATCCAAATTTAGGTAAAGCGGAGGCGTGACTAGACAGCAGCAACACTGTCTAGGCTTGTGACAGGCTGAGACATTTAATGTCAATCAAGGAAAAAACCCACCCAACATGAATCTGTCCAAGCTTTAATTTCTAAAACAATACCTCTTAGAAATGCCATCAATGCAGAAGTTAGAGCAAGTGAGAGCCATTTTGCAGATCACATGTACTGACTTTGATTTTTAGTTGAGACAACTGTGATTTAATCCATTTTATCACTTGAATGATTTCCTCTTAAACCTGAATTACAAAAACATGTCTTAGGTCTTTACAAAAAATACAATAAGTTATCCAAACTGTGTTTTAACAACAAAAAAATGTCTTAATAAATCTTTTTTTAAGAGTACCCCTGAACTAGTGCTAAGTCATAACCCATTTTATATCCGCTAGGTGGAATCATATCATGACAACATAGATAAAAGTCAACAAAATAAGTTATTATTTTTATATTTAACATGTGAGTAGAGATGTATCTAATATCGGGCATAAAAGGAGATCCCGGTTCATTGAATAGAACATAAAATATTCCAGCAATTGTGTTATTGTTGCAGCTATATCATAGCATATGGACATACCCTGAACATAACCGTGCATCCGTTAACAGTAAAGAGTTGCACAGAAGATGACATACTGGAGTGTGAAGCGTGGTGTCTGAAGGAGGCGTACTGTGTGCGAAGGGAAATATTTACTTCAGTGAGACAAACTTAGAAAACGTGTGTTTTCCTGAGTGGATTCTATTAGAACATCACTGTCAAGAAGATTGCCTTACAAAAGGGTCCAGTGTCAGATAGAAAATAAACCTTTATAAAATTACAGTAAATATTTGCCAACCTGCTTGTAGCAATCGAGGCAGCTGGAATGTGACACGAGGGCTAGAAAATGAAAACCACCTTTTGGAAGGAAAGTGCAAATGCCCACGAGATGAGAGCCCACACACACACACACACACACACACACACACACACACACACACACACACACACACACACACACACACACACACACACACACACACACACACACACACACACACACACACACACACACACACACACACACACACACACACACACACACACACACACACACACGCAGACAAGACACACCTCCTGCACCAAACCACCATCCTCAGACACACTGCTGTGGATACGGTGGTTTTAAATTATGTTCTGAATATTCAAAATATAATGAAACTCTTGGGAACAATAAAGCCTCGCAACTCAAGAAGAAAACGTGCTCAGTGACATTATGACGAAAAGTATCTTCCACTGTCACATGGGAAATAAAATATCCCCGGTCACAACGGGTCAAATCATCTCACACTCCTCCTACTGTACCTGTTTGGTTTCTTTAACTGCTGCTACTTTAGGCCCAATTACTATTTCCATCCCTGTATCTTGACTGACACTCTGCTTAAACAGCAGGATATCAGTCTCTATGAGTCACAGATGTCTACTGTGCTCTTTTATCTTCCCACATCACCGGCGATGAAGTATATAGAGAGCATCCTGGAGAAGACTTTCACTCCTTCAAGTCAAGTCTCACAAACATACTGATTTTTTTTACCCAGGAATCTCTTTTAAGTATTGTTCTATACTTCCACCTACTGAGCTAGTGCCAGCCACTGGTAACAGTGAAGGGAAGCAGAAATGCAAATTCAAGTAAAACAGTAGCTCCTTTAGGTTTTTTTTTTTTTTTTTTTTTGGCTCACCATGAAAGTTCTTGTTTTGGGGGATTTTTGTGGTGTTTTTCCTGATTTTTGCATGGCTTTGGAGCAGCGTGGAGTCACTAGGTGCCGTTTCTTTGATCGTATCTTACCTCATTATAAACTCTTTGAAACACAGGCGCAGTTTATTGTGGTGACGGAAGAGCTTCGGGTCTGCTGGGATCTCATTCAGGAAGACCTGGGCTACCTCCAATGGGCCCTACAAAGAGGGGAGGGGACGAAAACAAAGAGACAGAGTTAGAGAGAAAAAGACAGAGAAAGCAGAAATTGGAAGAAGGACGAAGGAAAGAGAGGACGCATTTGAGTGTGTATGAACAAAGGAGGGATGAGGGTGTCCCTCATTCATGCAAGGGGAAATGACTTCCTAACTGAATGCATAATGTATAGCCGAGATGCTGAAGTAGAACATGAGGAAGATATCAGATCAGAGAAGGAGCCATGTTTGGCCTCCCGCATTGGCTAATGTCACCACTAACCCTGCATACACCCACCATTTGGCTCCCATTTGCCCAGTATGAGATCTTGTTATCCCAACTTATATTCATCATAAAACCACAGCACGCTCGCCTAGTGCCTGCATCACGACAGGAACATTTAAACAGCTCTGATTAGCATCATAAACGTATTGAGCCCGGGCCTCAGTCCGTGGACCGAGCTGCAGACTCGACGCGCAGAAACCCAGCCTCCCGTGCTGATTACAGCCAAGAGTTATATGTTTACGGAGCTGCTGAGCATTAGTGTTATGTATACAACCATCAGGTCGGAGCGAGGGACCTGTCAGATTAGACGCTGGAAGATAAAGCATAGGGGGAGGGAGCGGAGACGCTGTAGCTAGCTTCATCATTACTCCCAACATTCGGCAGGCTGGCAGGACCTGGAAGCTATCAGATCAAAGAGACCTCCGGTTCAGCATGCCGTGCAGCGGGGACATGAAAGGAAAGAAGGGCCATGAATTGACGTTTTAACTAAATCAGGGGAAATGCAAAGGAAGGATTAGGGTTGCGGATGGGGTGAGGGCTTTGATGTGTGATCACTGTCATGTCTCCCACCTGCACGCTTTTACTACAATGGAAACCGTAAATGTGATAAGATAAATAGAGGTAAATTATTCTGCTTTACTCCCCCCCCCCCAGCAAATTAAGAAGGAACACTCAGGGGACAAAAAAGGCTATGTGTGATAACAAGAGCAATCATTCTGAGAGAACAGCCATCATTTGGTTAAGCATGCAGTAAGTGATCTTTTCAGCTGTAACAGGAGCAGACAGACGGTAGAATAGAAGCAGAACTCTGAAATGGTCCTACCTGGTTCACAGTGGCTCCCACAGAGCCTTGTAGCAGCATCTGTAACATTTTAGCATCGGGTTGTTCTCTGTGAGTGGCCACCGCGAGCTCTCGAGTCTTCTTCTGCATGTCCTCTATGGCCACCTCAATAGGGGTCAGGTCAAACTGGAGACAAGATAAGAGGTAATGTTGGATGAATCTATTGCTGCAATCATTAAAACGTGGAGACAAATTAAGACAAATTTGACACGTACCTCCTCTTTCTGGATGACGTTGATCCGGGTCTTGATGTAGGGGAAGGCATGCATGGTGGTGAGGATGGTTTTCCTCTTGTACTGCTCGTTGAGTTCCCCCCGAGGTCGCCCGCTCTTCGTGAACGGCGTTGTGTACATGAAGCGCCGCAGGTTGAAGTTCTTCTCAAAGTTTGTCAGGCGGTCTTTCATTTCGTAGTCATCAAAGAAGGGTTCTACGTAAGTGATCTGGATATATGCCTGGAGAACAGCGGTGGTTTACTTTTCACTGACAGGTTTTTTTAATAGATGCAACAAATCAGACACAAATTAAGAGACACCTTGTGTGTGTGTGTGCGTGTGTGTGTGTGTGTATTATAGATTTTTTTTAATTATTATTACAGTACAGAATGACATGTAGCAGTGATCAGTGACGGTGATCTACCTTGCTGGGGTTGAGTTGTTTTCTGTCCACTGGTGTAGAGTCCTTGATCATCACCAATGCATCTTCTCCAAAACACTGACTGTAGAAGTTCTGAGAGTGGAGGAAATTATTGTTCATAATATGATCATGATTTTTATGCATATATTGAATGCTATTCAAGTTGGAATAAAATGTTAAAAGAGAGCTTAAAAGCACGAAATAACCTGAATGTCATTTAGCAAAGGATTCATTGACTTATTTGATTCAAGATTGAGGCAGACATTGTATTGCTCTTTTTAGGTATGCAAATTAATTCTAAGATTTAAAAAAAAAAACTCACTAAAAGAGATGATTGTGAGTCTTATATTAATGCAATCTGTTCAACTCAAAGTCTCAGTGATTATCAGATCCCACCAGTCCAGCCAGGCCCCATCTTCCCCTTTTCACTCCACCTAAATTACCCATTAATTCAAGACATGCACATCAGTGCACACACACACAGACACATCCTCTTCCCTCCCTTTCCTCTTTACCTCCAGCCTGTGTGATATCTCAGGCAGATGTGTGATCCCTGGCTCCTTGTAAATGAATTCCCGTTCGTCCAGGTCACCGAACTTGGCCCCATAAAAACCCACCCGGAAATAGGTTCCAAACATCCTCTTATGGCCCTGGAGGGAAGTAAAGAGGAGATTTCATATCACTCTCTATTCAGCATGACATGAATAAAAAAAAATATTGTAAAATATTCTCTCATTATGTCAATAACCATTTATGAGATCACGTTGAAAAGTTTAGCACAACAATGATATTGTCTATTTCAAGAATCTTACCCAAAGTCATCCTAAAAGGACATTATTTTGTCTCCTTAAGAAATAATAATGAAAGAAATAGCTTTTTAATTGCTTTTCAACTCTGCAAAAGATCTTTCTAAATGATCATCAACAGTACATTACTGTCTTTCGTATTTCTACTGAGACCTGAATTGAGAAAATTAAGCAGTTGTTAGAAGGTATTACCTTCTGAATGATGTTATCAAAGGCTCTCTGTAGTTTGTCATGAGTGGACGCCAGTTTTCTGAAATCTCTGTGAGCCTCTAGGATTGGTAGGATGATCTTGTAGACCTCGTTCACTGCTTCAAAGAGAGCACCCTGATAGGACAAGCATCACGGCTGGTTAGCGTCACCACATACAGGACGGCATGAGGAGACATTTGCATTCAACACTAAAAATATGAAATATACTTTGGCATGGCCGTCCTTATATTTAGCATTTACGACTTAACAGAAACACTGTATCCCAATTCCATACTACATACTGTAATACTAGTCTTTTAGTGTTAACTATTAACTTAATAGTTACTTCCATAAATCTACTCAAAGGTTGAAGGTGAAGTACAATAAAAGCATGAAGCTTGGTCAACTTTAATGCCTTATCTATAATAATGTAGAGAATAGGAAATATGTATGTATCAACATTTGTACGTGGTATGAATATGGGACACAGCTGCAGGTTTCTCTGTTAACACTGAACATAAATATCATTAATATCAGTGCAGCCTCTTGGTCTCACGTTGCTGAAGAGCTCGGCGGCCTGCTCTAGTAATCCCACCAGGCCGCTCTCTGTGAAGTAGCGTCCTGAACACACCCCGTCCTCATCCGGGGACAGGATGTCATCCGACACCGCCGACTCCTCCAGTACATTGGGGGAGATGTTCTGAGAAGACAATTGGACAACCAATCGATCAATTAGCTCTATTAACAAATAATCAATCGTGTGTCCGACTATACAAGGAGGACGCCCTACAGTGGGAAATGGAACTAATTTGAAGACCATCCAATCAATGACCCGCTGACGGCTGCAGGTCAGAGTGTCCTGTACTGAAGCGTCACAGAGGTCACGTGTGTGACACGGGCTCATCGATAACCCCGTCGTCGCAGTGACTGCTATAACTGTTTTCAGTGCAGGGGAACAGTCTGTCCCGCTCCCACGGGAGCACATTTGCCTCCCCCTCCTTCAACTTCAAAGGTGGTGAGCAGAGCTACCAGGGGACCATATTTATATGTTGTCGTTTTGAGCGTACAGCTCCCCCCTCTGGACATACACACAGCCAAATTTGGAGAGAAAAAAAGTCAGCGGGGAGATGTGTGATGTGGTGTGTTGTGCAAGGGTGGGCTTCAAAACAACCAACACACACACACAGCAAACAAATGCTGGATGCTTACTTAATGTGGCTGTCTAGACACTCGTTTTAATTATTAGTTCCTTGCTAATTATGGTGTTTGTATCTGTATTTGTGTGTTCTATACCTGGAAGGTGACACTACCAACGGGCAGGTACTTGTGATCTTCCAGCATGCTGAGATACTCGGCCACCAGGGCAGCAGCGTGGACCAGACACATAGCCGACTCGGTGTAACACTTCCTGTTGTTGTGCTTCTCTGCCATGTTCTGCAGCCAGGTCAGACGGAGGTCAGGAGATGTCTGGTAGCCCTTCGCTATCCTGGGGAGGGGAGGAGAAGGAGGGTATTGTTGTATTTTTTTTCTTCTTTCCTTTCCTTTATTTAACCAGGTAAAAGTCTCATTGAGATTACCATCTCTTTTTGAAGACATACAAACAGACAATAAATACAACATGGACAGGAGACACTGTCATAAAATAGCAGAATAGCCATCCCTAGGAATGAAAATAGACAAATAGACAGATAGTCTCAACTACAATAAAAGCTTAATGCATTTGTAATATGGACTAAAACATAGATACATGTCCAGTGTGTGACACAAAAGCATATAAGTAAAACACTTTACAACACAAGCAGGTCAGCTACAGACTTTGTTTGAACTTAAAACGAGTCTGAAGACTTATTCAACCTCCACTGGCCGTTGTAATATCTTTAAATAACCCTGGTTCATTTGTATGCTTATTTCAGCCCACTAGTTTGACATTACGAGCGACAAAATGAACAAAACGACCGAGCGTGGCCAGCTACATTACAGCAGAGTGGCGGTTGCTCCGACACTCATTGACGTAGTCATGTCGTTAAATAGCACAGGAAACTGGCTAACAGCATTTTTGGTTGGAATGGGGTGAAACGAAAACATATGATCGCTCGATGCTTCACTGGAACACTAAAAAAAAAAGAAAAAAAGTTGAGAGCAGCTCAACTCTGACTCTTAGCGTGTCAACAAGTGTCTTTTTGGGATTTCATGTCACCAGCTCCCATTGAATAAGACTTGTAGCTGCTGCTGTGTCATAGTATTAGCATTTATAAGGGTTGCGTGTTGCACTCCATAGAATGTGAACCACGATGACACCCGCAATGCTTAATTCCTACAGTTAGGGATAAACACTTGTCCACATATAAAAAGTCAATATCTAAAAACAGAATGTGTTCATGAGAGCCAGTGAGGCAGTCATGAAAGTATTTGGGTCGTTTAGCGTTTTTATGGGCAACAAAAAAAAAATATGGAAAATGTTTTTTCTGTTTCGGTTATCCTAACAGCATGGGGATACATCTGAAACCCTCTGAATGAATTTATTTATAAAGCAGGTGAGTCACTATATTATACAAATGAATTCAAGCATCTGGAGACCAAATGTCTTGTGCATCAATGACCTCTGTGTTCGGGGGAGCTCGGAGGTAAACGTTGGGGTGATTCTAGGTAAGTGTGTAAAGCTAACGGCTCGTTCTGTCCTGGCCGTCAAACACTCACCAGCTGACTGGGACCCAAACAGAAAGGTGCATGATAAATGACGCATGCTAGTGACATTAGAGCACGTTGAGGTAAATTGCCTAAATCAACACACAGAACATGTATGTTCTCTTTGTCCCACTGTTTCCCCTTCATGTTCACACACACACACACACACAAACACAGTTTGCATTTGCATATACACAAAGCGAGATCAGGAGACTAAACTGCTACCACATGGTTACCATAGTGAGGGCTCCAAATAGAGGCAAAACAGCCCAGACCACAGAGAAATAGGAACCAGCAGCACAACATAAGAGAGAAGCCACAGGGTGATGAGAGAGGAGAGGGGGGAGAGAGAGAGTGAGACACTGAAGACGGAGAGAGACAAAGACGCAGCCTTTCAAGGATGTTGATGAAGTTCCTCACCTGTACATGAGGTCCATGAGCATCTCGGGATCTTCCTGGAACTCCCTCATCTTCACCGTGTCTGACAAAATACTGTTAAGGTTTCTTAGAAGCTCGTCCACCTGAAAATACAGACAAACACAAGAGGCAGGAGTGAGCCTGCGATCGGATCGGTATCAGCGATGTAACAGTCAGTGGGATGTATTACCTGTGAGGGCAGCTGAGTGTTCTGCATCTCAGTGTCCTCCTCTGCGTAGGCCAGGATGGTGCGGAGTGAGCGGCGTAGGTATTCCTCCTGGAAGTCTGAGGACTTGCCCACCAGCGAGGCCAGAGACATGGTGACCTGCATCTTTACTCTTGAGAAATTCTGATAAAGACAGAGGGGACCGTGGTGAGTGTTGGTGTTTACCATTTTACAGCGTTAATCATACGACAAGACAAAGCACTAGTTTCTAATGTGACTCTGAAGCCTAGCAACGCTGAATTTCATGTGATTATGGGTTTCCACGGACTCAGAAATTAAAATGTTCTTTTCCTTTTGATGCCTTTCCTGTAAGCTTTAGAAAGCCTCTATAAAACTTCCAATAATGACCGGCGCATGTATTATTTTTATTTTTATTATCAGAGACAGGCTGTTATGTTTGTCTGTCAGTTGCAAAGCACCCTATGTTCATCAAATGTCATGATGATAATACGTTTAACTTTTTCTTCTTAATGTAACACTGAAGTAGGCAACATATGACTTACAGATATTACTACGGCTTTTATTTCTACTATTACTACGACTACTATTTCCACTCTCATTTTATTAATTGTTGTCTTATCCGAGTTGTAAACATATGCAGAGCTTATCTTATAATTAACTACTTTATTCTTCATATTTTGGACATATCAGTAAGGTATCAGAACATACTTATGATCACTCTTGCCGAAAAAAAGTCTCTCAATAGATCTGAACTAAAGCAAGTATAATATATGGAAGGGAAAAACGTATAAATAGGCTCATTATATGAAGCATAAAAGATCGAAAAACACATCTGCATACTTTACCATAAAGAACATTTCCAATTGGTGATTTAATTTGGGGAATAAAAAATCCTTAAAAAATGAAACAACTATAAACTGAAGAGGAAAATGTGCACATTGTTGTGTGGATGCAATATGCTGAATATATAAAGGACAATCTAACGCGCAATGAAAACGTATGGGAGGTTATGAAATCTCAAAATCTGACAGCACACAGATTAAAACAGCTTTAAACTCATATGCTATTATACAACTGAAAAAATAAAAAAAATAAGCTAAACTCATGTTGGTAAGCTGTTTTGTGGTTCTCTCCCCTCATTTTTTTGTCCAAGCCCCCCTCCCCTTGTCTCTACATCCTTCACACTACCTGTCCAAGATAACAGGCCTGACAAACGCCCCTCCACCCTCTGCAGCAGGGACTGTGTGAGTGTGCCCATGTTTGTGTGAAGTCCCATCCATCTTCAGCATGACCAGCTAAGCGGGAAATGATCTCCCATTAGCTGGGACATAATCACCCATGGATCATCTCTACGGCCCCATTCTGTTCAACTGAGCATGGAGCCAGAGCCTAACCACCTTCGCCGCCTTCTAACTCAGCGTGAACGTGTGTGTGTGCGCGCTCAAAAGCACCCTAAATGATAGCTTAAGCCAACACACAACTCTTGTCGTCGTTCTCTCTCCTTTATTTCTCATGTGCCCTTTTTCTTGTCGGTTTTCTTGCCGACCGCTGCAGAACTGGACACAGTTTAACCACAGGTATCTGCTTTTTGTGATTTGTTCCACTTCCCCGGTGGGAAACAAAGCCTGGCATTTTCTTTTTATTACCACAATCTGAAATTATAGTAAAAGATGGACAGCGGCAAAGAGCGTGTGTGACATACAGAGAGGCAGACCGGGGCAGATGAAGGGAGGAAAACATAAACAAAGGAAGAGGCGGAGATGAAGATCTGTGTGAATGAGGCATCTAGCTGCTACGCTAATCCAGATCACAGCTTGCTCTGTATACACCATGTAAACAAACATGCGCTGGGACACGGACATGGGAAGTCCTCTCTTTAAACCGTAGATACTGTTTGTGTGTAAGCGTGCTCCCAAGCTGGTGCCTGACTTTCATTAAAGTGTACAGACTGTAAACACAGGAAGTATCGACTCCAACAGCGGTTATCGAACTAGCAAAGAAAATGAAAGAAGATACTCCATCCCAACCCTCCTCCTTCAGATCCGACTCTCTTTCTTTCTTTTTTTTTCATTTCGCTAAGTCACTGCTTCACCTCTGGCAAAAAAACAAAAAAAAATACCCTGTCTCTATCGTGATATCCTCCTTTCTGCCCCTTTCACACTCTCCCCCTGCCCTTGAGGCACATACAGTATACAGTATACACACACATAAGCGCACGCACACACACACACACACACACACACACACACACAGAGAGAGAGAGAGAGAGGTCTGGCTGTCATTAGTTAAAGAGGGGTTGGAACATGGCGAGGCAGACAGTGACATATCTCTCTGCTTTCTACTCAGAGACACATCCTTCAGCAGAAACTTTCTGTGGCACGCTCAAAATAGACATGGAAAAGACATTAAAGCCGAGCAGGAGAGGGAAAAGTGGAGGAGACAGGCTGAGACGTGTGCGACAGACTCCCCGCTTCTACGTGTGTTCACGAGCACACGTGTAGCATAAGCAATTCTCAACTCTCATGTGCACTTAAATTAAATTGGAACCGGCGTAAATGCAAGTCGTCCCGCAAGCTCAGACGTTAGATGAGGTTTTTTTTATCTGACAGGAAGGCAACCCATGCCTGACATATGCTTTGTTTGTGTGTGTGTGTGTGTGTGTGTGTGTGTCTGTGTGTGTGTGTGTGTGTCTCACAACCCAACATATACATGGGATCATCCTTACGCTGGCGTTGTTGTAGCTGTATCTCATGATGAGGTAGAGGGTGGCACAGGCTTGGCTCCTGTTCTCATCAACAGGGCTGCTGCAGTACTGAAGCACCTTCTGGCACAGGTCCGCACACTGCTCTGCCTCCTCCTCAAATAACAGGTCCCCAAACTGCACACAAACACACACACAGACAAATTAAACCAGGTACACGCAGACACGCACGCATGTATACATACATCATTCTTGCTTGCATCAGCAGTTTGACACCCCCGCGAGCAAGGAAGAACATTTCATTTAGACACAGACGGCGGTTTGTGCAAACACACACCCGCTCGAATCTAAAGTGCAACTAAACACGCACGCACGTCATCATGAAAGTACCTTGACGACGAGCGCTCTGAGTGTGCTGAAGGTGTGAGAGAGGAAAGTGGTGCTCTGGTTGCAGGTGAGAGAGTGAAGTAACACCTTCAACACCCCGCCGATCACACTGTCCTTACACTCAGCCAATGGCACTGCCTGGACGGGAAGACAAAACATTTACCAAATCATTAAGGGACAAATGGTAACAGCTATGGACACACTGGGAAGAGCAAGTCAACTCTACAGTCTGCACAGATGTGTGTCAAGCTTAGACTGGGTCACATGTGTGGATGGTATATTATGCCATCGTTGTACTCATTAAATATTGTGTTCATTCATAGCAATTAAAAACATTTACCTCTGCAGTCAACCCACTTTCTACTCTGTTTTATGGTAATTTACTGAGTGATAACACACACTGCTTTGGACCGAATTAATTGTTTTCCAGCCATTTTCTCAAGAAAGCTGATCCAGATTTATTTAAATGTCTAATCAGGAACTTTGTATTTTAATTATGCATACAAATTAAGTGACTTTTTAATAGAGCTGATGAAAGATAATCTCTTGTTGACTCTTTAATGCCGTATTGCCTGTGGACTGCACGTGTTCATTTTCTGTACACAGAGTGGTGATAGTGCATGGGTGAAGGTGAGAATGTGACCTGTACAATGGTTTCCAGCAGGTCCAGCACTATGAGGTTCGACTCTGTGGCTAAATTTCCACTTATCATTGCCTCCTGGTCCAACTCCGCTTTAGTCCTGATGGAAGAGAGTGAGACAGATATTTATAGAGGAAAGCACACAATTATTTAAACAAAGAAAGGCAGCAAGAAGGACTGACAGTCACTGATAGAGCAAGAAGAGAACACGCAGGTTATAACTTACTTATCCTGCCTGTCGTTGGTCTGTCTCCACTGAGTGAGGTCTTTCCTCCATCGTAGGTTCTCTCTCTGACCCACTGTCCTATCAATTCCTGTGAAGAATTCAAACGCAGCTAATTATGTATCATATTTCAGTGAGAAAACTATATTATTATACTTGAATACAAATGATATACAAAGCTATGTCATAGCAATCAATGCCGTATAAAACGAAGAATTCATATTATGTTTGACGACAAAAAAAAAACAGGCAAATGAGAGGATTTCTGTGAAACATTGCTGCTAAAAATCAAACATTTGAAGCTGTATTTTCACAATGATCAAACATGTATTTGGTCTCCTTATAAACCAGAGTCTGCCCATATTTGAAATGCACCTTAACAGAGAGCAGACTTAAGTTGGATGCTAACCTAAGCGTGTTATTTGTAACCTGAAATTGGTTCTTACAGTGACTTGCTGACCACACATTTCTAAAGTAATGATAATGTTCACTAGTTTGGAGGTAGCTCCAGTTCAAAACGTGGAACTATTGCAGAAATTACAGATCAAAATTCGAACATAAAAAGCAATTCCCCGAGGGAAGATACAATACCTCCAACTCGTTTCATCATCTCCCCGCGGGCTCCCATTCCTCTCAGCAGGGCTTCTTCCAGCTGCTGCTTGGCCTGCTGAGATTTCTGTAAGGCCTGGGTGCTCACTTTGTCACTGCTCTGTTTGCCCTGCGAACACATATTCACCAGGCACAAAGTGTATACTATTAAAACATTTGAATTTATCCATAAAGTCTGTGTGATAAACACACGTCATCCCTGATCCAAAATGCAGTTTAATCATTTATTGTCCAACAATGGAATCATGTTGTTATGAGATCGTGTTACACAATTACGTCATGTAAATTAATAACATAAACATACCAACTCAAATTTCTGAGAAAATCTGATGATTTTGCACTAAATGCCTGTATTACATGAGAAAATACTCAGTACTTTTCATTTTCAACAATTTATTTTACACATGATTATACATAAATAGCCTTTTTTTCATATAGAATATATATTTATTGAACTTTCAGAATACATGCTATGTGATGTATATCGATATCAAGATATGAAATGACCTACATCGTTAAAAATGTCTTTTTAACCATTGCTGCCACTCCACTACAAAGCAAGTCGATAAATGAATCGTACTGACCCCGTACTCAAAGCAGGACACACAGATAGTGAGGAGCTCCAGCAGCTTGTTGAGCTGCGAGGGAGGCATATCTACAGTCCAGCGCTGAATCAGACTCCCATCGGCGTTCTTCATCACCCACAGGAAACACACCAACAGGTGGCGACTGGTGTCTGCTGCCAGGGTGGCTATGGATTTACCGTGCTGGGAAAGAGGAGAGAGACAGACATGCGTTATGATACAGTAAAAGGTAGCTACCATATATGTGCACCCAGGTCAAGAGAGTACCAAACAGGAAAGACATAAAAGAGACGTATGCAAAACAGGATTCCAGTGTGTTCAGAGGTTAACAAAAATGAATGGCATTCTGTTTATATTCTAACATAACAGATCAGTCAGGTTGAATGCTTTACAGCACCAGGAATTCCTATATTTCTATTGCAGCTCCCTAAGAAACACATCCATAACACTGTCAGCGTTGGTCTCCTGCTCTTCCAAATGAATCATACAGCGTACAACACAAGAGCATCTAACAAACTGGCCGTGTATCAATCACAAGCTTCTCTCAAACCACAAACATGTCTGGCCACTTCTTTCCAGTCTTGGCTCTATTGAAGTATGGTTCTTTTTCCTCCATCTTAATAGGCGTTAAATCTACCGCAGATTAATTTACCTTCATTCGTGTGATGAATGAATCGCTACTATAGAGGGCTGCTGCAGCTTCACTGTGTGGCAGCTATGATGAATGTAGCCATTAACCTCCTGGTGTTCTCGGTGTCCCACCTACAACCTGGTTTCCAGGTCTCTGTTTCACAGCCGAACCGGGTGAAGCTCACCGGAAAACAACGTCATATTTGTGGCGTGTAATCAAAATCATCAGTCCGCTGCTTCATGTGGAAAAAAAAAAAACATCTCTGTTGCTAACATGGTTTCAAGAGGAACTGCCTGAAAATGTGGAACGAGCGCCATGTTTGGATTTGTGATGGATGCCAAGCTGACGGCTCAGTTGTGCGAAAATCTGTTTTTCCACAACGGTATTTCATGTAACAACATACAAGCGACTGATTCATCTCCAGGAAAGAAGCGTGGAAAGAGAGAGAGAGAGAGAGAGAGAATGGCAGCATTCAGTTTTAGTGGCTGTGTTGTTGCTGTAGCTAAACTTGATGGATGTGTTTGTCAACGAGGAAGGCCCTGTTCACTTATGATGGCAATGCCTTCCCATAAACCATCTCCCGCAGACGTGTACGTGTGATTTTTCAGGATGGATGAAGTGTGTGTGTGGCTCTGACAGCTAATCAATCTACCTCAGCGCGGCTCACCTGTTAGGAGGCGAACGCTCACGGATACAATCACATGCACATGCACTTTTGAACTTTTTAAAAATAATGAAAAGCATGCTACAATGCATTATCATTCCATCATTAAGTAAATTATTCCAGAATCTTACCATGGACGCCATGGAAACGAGAGCATTCCTTCCCAGCGTGTTGAAGGGGTTTCCGGCAATCGCCATGGCAACAGACTGATTGATGGGTGCGACATTTTCAAGGTCATCCTCGGGTCCGCCAGTCTTGTTTTTCCCGCCGCGCGTGTCACAAACTACGGAGACAAACAGGGGTCAAATATGTGGGAGGAGAGAGATCTGGAGCACTGTGCAAATCATCCGACACTACAGAGTCGTGAAAACAGATTGAGGAATGAAGCACTAACGCATGCTGGACGACACCATACATAAGAAGAAATATATATGATTCAAATACTGTTAGATTAAATTAATCTTGCTCAAAACACAGTGACAAAAATACGGAAGCCCCCATGAGGCAAGTGAGAAAAAAAACTAAACTGCCGATCCATTCCCCAATTCTTGATCTAAAGTTTTTGCCAGGTGGAAAAAAAAAGTTTTGCCAAGGATAATAAAAATAATTAGAATAGTTTTTCTTCGTTACTTTTCTTGCTTTTTCACCACTGAAAACAGGTGGCTAAGAAGCATTTTTTTTCCTATGTATTTGTAGTTGTGATACTCATTTTAGACACAAGCGGCTTAAAGTGCACCACACACCCATGTTCTAAATAGCATTCATGCTTTCTTCCAGGTTGACTTGAATTCTTAATGCATTCTAAACACAAGGTACATATATTGTATTTTCTTTTGAAAATTAGGATAGTGGTGCACTTCAGCTTCTTGTGGCCATAATGAACATTTTTATTCTTCTCACATGCCTCAAAGGGCTTCCATACAAAACAATGGGTACTTCAACTTCATAGATCAAAAAGGACCTCCCGGTGTGTGTAATTAAATGAACAAGTATGCAATGTACGTCTCAGAGAACGTGTGTGTCTGTGCATATATATATATATAAATGTATAGATACCAGTGAAATCCAGATAGTTGGTGGAGTCGATGATAATCCCCACCAGGGAGAGGTAGAGAGCAGCAACCTTGGCTCTGACCTCAGGTTTATCACAGCGATTGTCCAGATCATGGGAACAAAGCAGGCTGTAGATGGCATTGATGGCCTTCCTCTGGACCTTTCCCCTGTGAACAAAGTTACATTCAATCCACCAATGACAATAGACGTATACAGGATTCAAGCATAAGGCTGAGTCTGTGATTTTCTGTCATTTATGCCTTGAAAGAAAACGGATAAAACGTTTAGCTTAGTATTAACAACATGATAAGGAGGTAACAACTTGAAAGTGTCTGTGTTTCAATACCCCTCTGACTCCATGTCCAGGGCGGCACTGAGCTCCGTGAGCAGCAGACCGGTGAGGTAGTGCTGCTGCTTGAATTCCTGAGAAAGCTCAAACAGCCCCAAGATCCTCTGCTGCTCCTGGAAACTACACGAGCTGGAACTCTGAATGGAGAGACAAAACGAAGGAGCGACAGACACAATGTGAGGCACAGGATTAGGGTAAGTTTTTTCCTTAATGCACAGTAAAGTACGTTTCCCAACAGCTCATTTGAAACCGAAGCCCATCTAATCTCATCCACTTTATTTAACGACTCCCTGAACTCGCCTTTTCAATTATCCTTAGCACAAGCATATTTGTATTTTCCAGGATGTTTTCTCTTGAACATCTCTGGCAAATGTAAAAGCGTGAGGGCCCAAGCCTTAACACAGCCGTGACGATAATCCTCATGCAAACACAGGGTCTAGGCAGAGAAGATGTCTTATGCTGCGCAAACTGTGAAACTTTCTGAGACAAACCATTCACTTAAGGGCTGTATAAAGAAAGTTGCCTTGCCACAAATGTCACTTTATCAGATTGGTGTATTTACTTTGAGTGATGATATCACCTGATTTGCCTGAATTGCATATTATTATACTGACAAGTTGGCAGACCTGTGAGGAGATAGATGGACATGGGGAGGCTGGAGCAGAGGCAGGGCTACTGAAGAAGAGGCTCAGGTTGAGGTAGTGCTCATGACTGCACAGGATTCGCAGGAACTCCAGACGCATGCTAATCAATGTTGGCATCGACACATTCTTAGCCGACATCTAGAAGGGAAATAAAAAAAAGGGGAAAAAATCTATTAATATATGATAATACATCAAAACATATACCGTTGTTAAATAAAAACATCTTGGAAACGGTATAATTATAATACACTCTTCTCTCAGAATCTCACATAAAAGAATTCCCACAGATGAACTGAATTCATGCATTTAAAGACACATTAAACTGTTTTGGCTTGTAATCAGTGTTATTCTACCTGGTTGCAGTAGTTTTTCACCAGCTGAAAGACAAATCCTCGGTCCATGAGAGACAGCAGGTCATAGAGGAAGAAGGCCAGGCTGATGTTGACTTTCTCTGCTTGCTCTACCTCCTAAAACAACAACAATCAACAGAAATCGGAAAGCCGCAGTGAGTGGATCTTGCCAAGGATCTCGCTGTGACAGCTGAGCTTCTGATACCACAGAGGCAAATATAATTAGCACCTATAACTCCCTGTTGTTTTGAGGATGCTGGCAACAGAGGCTGAAACGGCTTCTAGCCAACACAGGGATCAGAAGGACAGCTGCAGTAAAGAGTTTTGGGACTGGACTAAGTTACATTCGTCTGACTGCCTGAAATATTGATGAGCAAAATACCCATCATCATAATATTGCTCACCTTTTGTTGTTTGACAAGGATGGTCCCAATTTCAGCTGTCACTACGGAGACAATGGTGGTGATGTCATCTTTAAATCGGTCAGAGAAGCGGCTTCTCCGGGGGACACTGTGCTTGTCGAGTAGAGACACATGCTGAGCCATGCTTTTCACCTGTTTGGGCAAGCACACACACACACACACACACACACACACACACACACACACACACACACACACACACAGCAAATGTAAATCATCAATAGGGAACAAAAGAAGGAAAACCATGCTGCATGTTAATTGAAAGCATGATTGATGAATATGCATGTAAATCAATAACTTGTAGTAATGGTAACCTGATACTAACAGAACGATGATTCATAATTTATAATCACCATCTATCCCTATTTTTCATTAAAATAAATGAATAAGCACAAAAAGATGCCTTTTATGAATAAAAGTGAGCATCTTTTAGTAGAGTTATTGAAGAAAGAAACAAAGTGACAAGAGCTGAAGGGATTAGACTGATGATACACTTCCAACTCTCCAAAAGAGTGATGAATTGTCAAGCGGCTTGATAAATGACAGACTAGAGTGTCAATGCCTTTTAGTTCACCACACAATAAAACCATCATCAATCTTTAAAGGTGTGTGGCCACGAGGTCATGTGTTGTTTGGTGGGAGTCACTTTTATTACTTCATCCATTTATCATGAACACCTTAAGCAGTCCTTTTGGGTTGTGTGTCAATCAAAAAAAAACTGTACAATTCTTTAAAAAGCCCACACTAACCAGCAGCTCAAAGAAGAACCAGGCATATTTGTATGCATTCTCTCTGCAGACCCCCGTGCTGACGACCATCTGCAAGGCCAACTCCTCGTGAAACTGCTGCAAGAGAGAAAATACACAACGTGTGGTTAGAAACAGCCTTAGTTTAGTAACACATGGAATAAAGCATATTCTATTCATTAGAGAGCCTGGAAGTATGATACTAAATATCAATATGAATTTATTTTGATATAATGGTTGAGGACAGTTTGGAACAGGAAAAAAACATTAATCATAATGCAAACGACCAAAGTGTTCTTAGTGGCACACTGCCACCTTGTGGTAACCACAGGCAACTGCCTCTTCATATCTGAGTAGTATTGAATAATCCTAACAGTAAGAAGTAGAATTCTTCTTCCTAATGCTACATATATGATGATTGAATTACATAATGCATTATGCTACAGATATCATTATTTAATTCCTTTATTTCTAGGTCAATATAGTGTCCTCACATTGTAAATGAATGGTATGAATATAAACAGCAATTATTTAAGCCATAATCCACCCTGAAAGAAAATGCATTACCATATTACACTACAAATTTAGAAGAAGGATATGTGTCAATTTAAATCATATGCATGGACTTCTCAAACATTTATTCTTTAAACCAGTTCGCTGCAATAACTCAGCTATATTAGACTATAGTACTCAAGTGTTATGCTCTATTCAGCAACATTAAAGATTAAATTCACCACGACTGGCATTCGTTGCACCCGTCTACTCTTAAACGTTCTCATATGAGGACTCCTCACTGTGCATCACTGCTTATACATTACTGTATAGCGCAGTTTCCAATTTTGCATTTTAATAATTCTCAGTTGGATAGAATACATCAATTAATTTTCAATAAATTGGAATTAATATAATCGTTTCCAACAAGGTGCTCCAAACTTGAATCAGGAAGCCGTCATGTATTATATCACATAGCGTGATGGTGGGAGGAAGTTAAGGAAAGGGAGGGGAGCCTTTTTACCTTTCTGTTGGAGGGCCTGGTGCTTCCTGTGGAGTTCTGGTGGTTGTTTAAATCCACAATGGTGGACATACGGCTGCCTGGGTTGTTGTGGCCCTGGAGACGGGAACACACAGGTTCCATTACATTGACCGTGATGGATGCGTTCATTAGAGTGGCGTCTAGTGGCCTATTAGAATACCTAATGTACTGTGGGGATGAATAGCAAATGACTGTTTTGTGTGTATGTGCAAGCATGCTGGGATATTTACATACTGCACTGTGTGTGTGTGTGCGTGTGTGTGTGTGTGTGTGTGTGTGTGTGTGTGTGTGTGTGTGTGTGTGTGTGTGTGTGTGTGTCTCAAATATAGAAGCACATATATCGGCCTGGAGAAATAGGGACTTTCAGTGAAAATTGTGGAAATTAACTAAGTGCTAAGTGTACATTATGCACCAGTATTTTCTGGCAGCCACAAAACTACCCAAATGTAGTTTAATTTATCAGACACTAAACTTTATTTAAGTTAACTGCAAATCAAGGTTTCATACGGTCTTACACAGAGATTCGGGGAGATTTGGTTTGGAAAAACCCTCTGTACCTTGGCAGAGAGGATGCTTTTGACCTCAGCATCTTCAGCAGAGGTGTGTGGAGCAGGAATGTCAGGATTACTGCTGCTGCGGATTCTGGAATTGAGAAGCATAGAGCCGACTGTGGCTGCTGTGGCCCGACCCATGGTGCTGTAACGGCTCTCTGCAGATGGTACACCCCCTGAATCTGAACACAGGCCCATGGACACGCAAAAAATAATACATTACATAAAATAATTACAGTAACTGTAATCAAAGTAAAATTACAAAAAATTGTCAAATTCATATTTAAAAATCATGATGTCAATACCTGCAGACTGCAGGTCTCGAGGGGGATCAGGCAGACGAAACACCCAGTAAAGGTAGGTCGCCAAGAGGCTGTTCCTACCCTGCTGGTCCCTGACCAGCTCTTGACTGTTATGAAGACTGTTGACAATAGACACCACTGATTCGAAGGCTATCTGGGCCAAATTGGCTGTAGGACAAAGACAAACATGCGCAGTGTTAGAGCAATTCATATCAATAACAGAATATGAATTTTCATGAATGTATCACATTTTATGCAGCAGACTAAATGACAAGCCTAACACATTGACAAACGATAAGAATAAAAATAATTATTAACCGAAACCCTACAATCAATGTTTGTACCCATTACAATTTCCTTAAAAGAAATTAAAATGTTGTTTTTGAACAACAGTACTTGGTCAGACAATGTCACTATTACTCAGCTTTAGAATATGCGTACATGTGCAACAAGAAAGTTCCCAAAATGTGTGAGGTGTCATTTTTTTCAAGCCAGCTCCTCACCGGTCTGGCCGGCGATGACCATGGGCTGCATGATGAGAGTGAAGAGTTTATCCAGCACCAGATGGAGGAAGAGGACCAGGGGCTCCAAACTGGAGGAGGACAGGGAGATGATGCTGAGCTTCAGCTCATGTTCCAGCTTGTTCTCTGGAATCTTCTCCTCCCTGACCCGCAGCGGGAATGTCGCTCCCCCCTCCAGGGCATGGCAGAGGGTGAAGAAACGCTCCAGGTGGTTGTCCTGGTGTTGTGAGGGAAGAAGTGACAGGGGAACCATAACATAGATTAGTGAGATTCAAAGAAGCAAGTGTTATAAGATGGGTTGCATGTAACGCTCCAGTGGACACTTGTCAGAGAGTTGCTGTGTTTGTATGTCCGACCACTACTCACCTGGGAGTGTACGGATGACACGGCCTGGACTTCGAGGTTGAAAAGGCCTTTGTGACTTTCCATCCACTTGACTGGAGGGGTCTGGGAAGGAAGCTTCTACACGACAAAGACACAGAAAATAAAACTGTGTGACTTCCATGTCTGTGTTCACTCTTTAATATGTCTAGAGCTTTCTTAAAAACACACACACACACACATCTTTACCTCAGGCGTGTGCAGTGAATAGTTGACAGGTAGTCGCTCCAAAACAATGGGCAGACAGAACTGACCAGTCTGTAGTCGGTCACTATTCACTATCGGCAGCCACTATATGGGAACAAAAATCCAACAATCAGTACGTCATTTAATCAACTTCAACATCTGAAAATGTTCTACGTAGTAGATTTGGAAAAGAAAACGTTGTTTTATTATTATATGAATTAATTTGCACCCTATAGCATCTCATTTAATGCGTGCACTCTGCATGTACATTTAGGAATAAGGCTGGAGAGTAAAGGTCAAAATCTCACAGAGTATCCGATGAGCGTCTCACAGCTGCCACTCTGGTTCTGTTTCTGCTGGCAGCTGATGTGGTAGAAGGTGAACAGCAAGTGATGTCTCTCGGTCAGGTGGGCTGGAAGAGCCAGCTTCACCTCCTCATAGAAGTCTGGGGACCTGCATACGAAAGGTATGGGTGAGGATGGAGGCGGAGCTAAACGGACTGTTTTTATGACAAAAAGAAGCAATGACAAACAGTATAATGTGCCTCAATAGTGTGTACTTGCTTGTTATGGTAGGTTACAGAGGTGTAGACTTCCTGTAAAAATTCAGGGCCAGTTGATTTTCCAAAAATGACCTGAGAATGTACAAGGAGGAAAAAGAAAAATAAAGATGACGCACTAGAGCATCTCAGACTACAACAAATGGTTGGCACGCCTTCCCCCTCCCTTCTCATTCTCAGCAAGGTGTTGTGAAACACAGAGAACACAACAACAGGATAAACAAGGGAATGAACGAGGATGTACATCTCTGTTATTCTTTCACTTAGAATATTGACTTTTAAAGTCTTTAGTTACGAGCACTAACATGCATGCACGGCCGGCCCAGCTACCAAAACAGAGAACAGAGAAGCTCAGATTAAGACACACAGCAACAACACCATATCATACGTTGTGGTCACATATTAAAAACGGCAGCACTCACTGGAAGGGAGCAGGCGGGGTCCTCTCCGCTCATAAACTGCATTTTGATGGTGATGTTTCTCGCCGATGTAAGCCGGTTGACAAAGTTCAGCCTCTGGGGGTAGACATAGAGCAGGTTCCTGCATCGACATAGGGAGAAAGAGTGCCAAGTTGACTCCCTGTTTAATTAATACTCGAAAAAAATTATGCAAAAGCCTTCTATATATAAAATGAAGAAGTTCCAATGTACAGCACTAGATGGCACTATCTATGCAGCAACATCTCGGTCGTAAATCATTTACTGTGACCGGTTTTAATGCAACACTATAATCTGTTGAAACCTGGAATACAGGGAAATCAAAATGCATGCAATTACCACGCAGGGTACCTGTTCACATATGACGTTACTAAGGTTCGTGTCACGCAAAACCACTTTAGAATTGAGTGTTGTTTAAAGCTCTGCTCTCACAGGTTGCCTCCTTATTGTCGCCACTCTGAGGCAAATTAACAGGTAGCCTGGATGCAAAGGCCTAAAAATAGGCACAACACTAAGAGGAGCAAAGCTGCGTCAGCTCTTGAGTGACGAGTGCAGCACATGTTCATGTCGCCTCTAGACTTTCAGGAAATAAAGGCAGAACCAAACATGTTTATGCCTCAGGCTATAAAACATTTGTTTCTCAAAATCTTGTTTGTATTTCTTCCTGTTGAGGTGAAAATAGTTTCCCTTCTCTCTGACAAACAAAGTATGAATCTTATAAACAACATTTTGATTACAAAAATAATCACCTTCCTTCCACTGTGTTGACTAGCTATGGATGAAGAAATACCATTTCTAAAAGTGTTACCACTGTAAAAGGAGTGTGAGATCATTCAGTTATGAGTTCCACCCAATAACCCACCTGTAAATGTTGTGAGGGACGTAAACCTCACTGGATGGGAACTCCAGCACTTCTTTGATTGGCCGAATGTTCTTCTCAGCCACGGGTATCAGAGGGATGAGCTCAGTGGACAAACATGCCAGTGGTGTGTCATGAACTGGAGACATGTCCAGTTTTATGGAACCTGGAAGACACAACATGAGTCAAATTATTAAATTCCTGGGACCTGCATATGCACTACACTGCATGCATCATATGGTATCACGTTGTGTCATTTTAGGACAGGAATGGTTCTAGATTTGGGGGAAATATGTGTGTGACTTTTCTCATTGATAAGTCCTTGTCCCATCTTTGTGCTAAGATAAGCTTCACATGAAAATACATGAAAATAGCATCAATCTTCTCCATTATCAGCAAGAAAGTAAATAAACCTGATTGTCATAATGTCAAACTGTCCCCCCAATTAACAAAATAAAATCTCAGAAATGAGGGTTTCGATGTGATGAGAGAGATGACCTGATATTGTCCTGACTCTCCTGTGTGGAGTCGAGGTTTTCTTGATCTCAGACAAGAACTTGAGCAAATCCTCATCACTCAAACGATCTCCCTCCTGAGAGACAGACACACACACACACACACAAACACACAAACACAGAAGAAACACACAAAGAATTTCACTGAAAATGGTGCCAAGAAGCAAAATAATGCCTCAGAATATGTTAGAATAAAAAACAAACATAGATGCAGCCTTTGTTTATTTAATCAAAGAGTGAGACAAGGCCAGCCTGTAAACACAAGCTTGTCTGTCTACTACACTGTATCTCGCATCTCAAGGAAATAACAGTTTGTTTGAGTGGCTGTCCGACCTGTTTGAAGATGGTGCTGATCGTGATGGTAGCAGGTTTGAAGGCAGAAACGTTGAAAAACTGATCATCAATGGTGTTATAACGTTCAGAATTCCTCCTGGGAAGCTGTGCCCTCCGGTCAATGCTGCTGGATTTCCCTGGAAGAACACACATGCACATGAATGTCATCACACACATGCACACGCACAAGCACATGCACATGCACATGAATTTCATCACGCACACGTACACCATACACACACACACACACACACACACCTCCTTTTAAACTGTCAGAGTCTGTGACGTCCCGGTCTAGCGTAGCCGTGGAGATGACTTCCATGATATTAACGGTTGCCCAGGCAAACGGCATGCGATATCGACCGAGCCGGTTGCAGAATGTCTCCGCCTGACCTCGCAGCTTCTCAAGCTTGTCCTTGTTCTGAAAGACCAAAAGCAAAGTTATGTTATTCTTCAAATTTAACACGTCAAAACAATGCCTTCCTTTTCAGGGATGTAGCGTGATAACAGCAAATGATTAAATGATTAAAGGTATCGACGGTTCAGTGAATAACGGCCACATTACTTTTGCAGAGTCACATTCCCTCAGTGTCATATAGGGGTCAGCACAGTCACCGATCTCTCCCTGCTGCAGGACCTTTTCGATCTAAAACAAACACACAGGAAGTCCATGAGCCATCAGAGCGGCCCATGAGCCATCAGAGCGGCTCAGCATAATCAAACAAACAAAACATCCACAGTTTGTTGGCAACGGTGCAGTCACATGTCCAAGAGCAAGAGATACGAAGGCAGGATTGAATACAATTACAGGGTATATAAAACCCATTTGGGAGAAGGACTAAGTTATTTAAAGCCAGGAGGAAAATAGCCAGAATCCTGTTATTTCTGCCATATACTGTTCTTAGCATTTCTTCATAGGTGCTATGGATTTCATTATTACCTTGATGACCAGGTAGATATCTGGGGAAGGGTAGGTGATGGAGAAGATGGCAGATCTGGCCAGGGTGGAATGATCCACGTGTGGAGTATGAGGTTTCAGGATGTTTTTAAACTGTTCCGAGTTCAGATCACAGTAGAAGTTCTCTGATATCTGGGGGTAGACAACATTTGAAACGTTTAATCATCCATTTTTGTTTGAAAAACAAACAAAAAAAGATGTCCAATTAGGGGTTGATCTTTTCTTTACCATATATTAAGTAAATAGAGAAAACAAAAATTGAAATCTGGCCCACGGTGCATTACGTAGTGTTCCACCCGCCCTCCTAATGACCTCAGGCTAGGAACACAGCCATATGTCCTGGTCTGGTCTGGCGTGTGTCACATGATTATTTTCACTGGAAAGCCATAAAACATTCGCCTTCATTCTGCTCGTCCCATAGGACCTCCGTTGCACTGACCACACCAGAGCAGACTTCTAGGTCAGCCAAACCTTCTTGATTCTTTAACTCCTAAAGACAGTAACTGTGATCAGATTACAAACTCAGACAAAATGATTTTGTAAAAAAAGTGATCCAATAAGCCAGGAAGCCAAACTCCTGTGCAGATTTTGTGACAGAAAAAGACTCCGGTCACATCAACAACAGGCACGCTTACTGTGAGGAGTCCCACCTCTTCCTGACACATGACTTCTTGGAATCAGGAAATCGCTTCTCAATAATGAAAACCACCTGACTTAAACTCCATATGATGCTTCATACTCTCGTGAAACAATTCGAAAATTTGGATTACACAAGGAATGTAACAGCCCTTTTTTTTTTCTACATGACATATTTGTTGGACCACAGAGGCTTTGTGTGCAACACACACTGTTTGAGAGTAAATGCTGAACGTTTCCTAATGCAACTCTGTAGCCAGATGTGCCGTGTCGCAAGACCCCTTTCACAACTCTTCTTAAAAAAGGTGAACGAGTCAGGTGAATGCACATGTTTTTGCACAGCCATTGCTGCTTTCTCAAAAACATTCGCCAACATGTGGATGAGGAATGTCATGTAAAGTATCTCTCATACATTTTTGTTTATTTGCATGGATATGATCCCATAAGTAGGCCACTTGTTGTGTCAACCCCTGTGTCTGTACCTTGGCTGATGGACCAGAGAGGCATGATTAATAACTAGAGTATTATGTGGAATTATAGGAACATCTGGTGCACATTCCACAGATGTGAAACAACAAAAATGACAGATCAACACAATTACCATGAGATACAGAGACGACAGGCAGGGGTGCAGGGGAAGAGTGAGGAAAATAAGGCAAAAGGGGTAGCAGAAATGTGGAAGAATAGAAAATATACTCTGGAGGAGACAGAGGAAAGGAAAGAAGTGAAGAGAAGAGCGTGATAGTAGAGTTGTAGAAAGGGTTTGAGGATAAATGGGTCAGCAGCAAATGCTTCACAGTTCCACTACAATTAAATCGAACTGATAAAACAAGCATGGCAGTTTCTCCTTCGCTCAAGACAGAGAAACATTTCATAGCTTTTTAACAGTCTGGATCTGTCTCCGCTCAATGTAACAGGATGTCGTTTAAACCTCCGCAAGGACACTCTAACACATGATGAAATGATTCATCTTAAGTACAATATGTCGCGGCAATGTGACACTTTTATGGACTGATTCGACACTACACTCTTTGACATATTTGGCAAAATATGGAGCATTAAATGGCCCCATCTCACTCTGAGGGGCATCTTAGAGCCGTCAGTCCTGTAGAACAAGCAGCTGGGCAGCGCCGAGAAGAGGACAAGGCCAGTGGCTAAAACCAGTGGCGTGCACAGACATTTTGGGGGGCAGGTGCTCAGTGAAAAATAAGGGCACTTTATGCGGCATGTAGAACTGACGGCTGCCTTATTATAGCAGTGTGAGATTTAAAAAATAAATAAACATTACAGGCACATGTTGAACGTTATATGCTATTGTTTTATTTCCCACAGAGCTGCTCCCCTGGGCTGCCTGCTGTAGCTCCCTTTATTTTTCCCTTCTTATCCTCTCCTTTCTAGGCATTATGCTGCAATTGGTAAATAAAAAGAGACCAACAATATATATAAGACTGTTTGGTTATATTTCAACAAGGCACAGGGCTACTTTTTCTGCAGGCAATTGGGTATTGCCTGTTTGTCATTTAGCAAATAAATAACTGCAAGTGTTAATTATGTAGGCCTAGCCTAATGTAAACCTACACAATAGCCTACTAAATATTCGTCTTAAGTAAGTATACAGATAGATTCACATGCTGTAGGATACCAATGACAAACTCTACTGGTGGTCATCATCATGTCATCATTACTGATTTTGGGTAGCGTCTAGCTTGTTAAGCAGGTGAGCAGCCAATAATTTATGCCCAGCTGTGTGGCGTTGAGACTGGCTACTTCACAACAGAGACAAATAAATGCAAGTTGCAGCTTGGCAACTGAGGCGCGTTCACACTGCTTTTATTTTGAAAATTGACCGGATTGTCTCGTGTTTCTTTGTGTGAAAAAAACGAACTTTCAAAAGGGCACTTGCTTGGTCCAGAGGGCAAGGGCAGGTGCTTTAGCACCACCTAGTGTCTACCTGTGCACGCCACTGGCTAAAACCCTGTCTCATTTGAGATATATATATATATATATGAGCCCTTAAGTATAAACTAAATCCTTCCTGCCCCTTCATCCAAAAAAAAGAGTATCCAGCTGTGTAAATCCACAGAAAACATACAAACAGCCACGGCTCAAAATTGTTGACTGGGAAAATATGTCAGCGTTAGTAGTTATAGAACCAAAACACGACGACCCCCCGGACAACAAATACATGAGGACGATGAGACGTAGAATCTGGTAGATTACACTGATCCGTCACTGCCACGCTGACTGCCAAAAGAAACTACGAGACCTCCCCGCATCAACACATGACACGCAACGCCACCACGGAGCAAGTCCGGGGAAGACAACAGAAACACAATAACTTAGATACAGTATGTGGAACACAACACAACCACACCTAAGAGGGTTGATTCAATCACAGGTATCGTTGTTCTATTGATTATCAACGTCATCAAACACACTAACTAGACTTCCCTGTTAACATTCAGTCAGAGTCAGAGGGTTTACTTGTGACCAGTGCTCCTCTCTGGTAATGATGTTTTCTCTATTTCACATAGACTGTGGGTCGAAGTGACTCACACTTAGCCTTGTATTCTTTGGTAATTGGACTGACATTTCTCTGACTCTTTTATCCAAAGTGCTTTACAATTTTCCTCTCATGCACCCATTTGTACACACATGTCTGGCACAACTATTACAACCTCAACATTGATCTTTGAACCTCCATTATGAAAATGGCAAATTATATATACATTTGACAGAGCATTCTGGGCCCTTCTGAGCCTTCAGCTGATCATGACTTTTTAGAAGACAAGTTTAATGGTGACAGCAGAGCAGACTGATATTTTTTTTATATATCATTTGGTTACAGTTTTTACACAGATTGTGCCTTTAATGAGAAACACCTTAGTTGTGATTTTCCATTGTTGCTGTCAGAATTATTGCTGCGTCAATAACAAACACCAAAACCATTTAATGTTATAAAGGTAAAGAGTCTCAAAAACACAGAACCTGTGGTCCCAACGGGGCCAAACTCCAACTGAGAGACAATCCGACTGTCTCTACAACAAACACACATAATGAGCCTCCCCAAACCAGCACTTACTGCAGTGCTATTCTACTGTAAGTGGATGTAATTGGGTCCTATCCTTGTAACGCATGTGGCAAGGTGAACATGTTACACAAGTTTCCAGGACATAAGTTATAACGTGCTTGTAGTCAACATGACAAATTAGAAGGACGACTGTGAAGCAATTCTTACCTTTTTCTTCTCTTTCAGGTCATACAAGGCCATAGAGGCAAATAAGGGTTCTACGTCGATCTCAAACCTATGAAGCCGAGGAGGAAAAGGAAATTGGTATCACATAATAGCAAGAGAAACAAATATTTAACATATGCAACATCAGTACTGTACTTAGATCCTATTCTATTCCTGCAGATTATTGTTGTAGAAAATGTGCTACAGTAAGTGATAACATGTTTGAACTGAGGGTTAAAGGATAGGGGGGGTGACGTTGCCAAACCACTGCAAGCTGAGAAATGAGTTCAACGAAAACATTTGGCAGCTTTATGGGTTGCAAGAAGGACCAGCGAGATCAAACTCCTACGTGTATATGTGCAGTTTTTTTTTCGTATGTTGTGTGTGTGTGTGACAAATCCCACAGAGAGAGGGAGGGACAGTGAGGAACAACAGCTACTACACAACACAGCAGTCCTCCGCCCTCCCACACTGCACCGTCCATCACGTGGACCACAAGCCTTCTTGAAACCATGACTTAAGTCGTGATCCGACGTGACAAACAAGAACGCACTGTGTGTTAAATGCTAACAAAAGGTCATTTACATGAACTAGTGGGTGTTGGAATCATGTCACTTTAACACAGCTAACTGTTGGTTCCTTGTCAAACGTAAGGCAGCTGTTTAACCCCCCCCCCCCTACTCCCTCCTACAGTATTATGAAAATGTATGACATACTTGATGGCCTGGCATCGGATCAGGATGCGGTCTCCAGTGTGTTCTTTGGGGCAGTCAGGGATGGGCCGGATCTCCACTGCATCTTCCTGGAATACAACAAAAGAGAAGGCTTTCAAACCATGCAAAGAGAAATGGAGGATATGTTACATTTGGAGGAGATTGAGGATTTTAAATAAGATTCACTGCTGGTAAAAAAAAAATAATAAAAAAATTAAACTACAGAACTATTCTTCAAGCGTTAACAACGTATAGAATTAAATCCATTTACAGGCAAGAAAGTGTAAACTGGTGATGCTTTTTATATATTTGGTTACATTGTGGTTGTGTACCCAAACAAACTCTTTTTTTTCAAGGCTTTTTGTATGTGTACTTTTCTGTACTATTAAGTCCATTTTTATAGGGGGCAGAGAGAGAGTTTTCAGAATAGATTAATCTGCAGTTTTTTTTAAACATCCCAGAGCTCACCAACAGTACAAAATTCAATGATATTCAGTGAACTATCGCATAGCACCAAGAAAAAGTGCAAAACCTCTCTATTTTCAAAGAAAGTTAATTGATTTCCAACAGTCTCAGATTCCTTAAAGTTTTTATTTAAAAGAAAATCAAGTAATAATTTAAAAAGAAGGATTGTAATGTTGATGACTGTTAAAACATTATCACATGTCTCATGAATATTTATTGATTCTATATAATAAAACCAGAGACGAACTCTGGAAACATTTGGGGAATAAAGCTTGGTATACTGACGAGATGAACCATTATTGTGTTGAAGCTCATATTAGTCTACATCTTCATATGTATGCTTTTTCAAGAAGGGACAGACAAACCCTGGCCCACTTGGTTCCCATATCCATTCATACACTAATATACTATTACAGCACACAAGTACCAACTCTCTCTATATCTCACCTCGTCGGCCGGCGGGTACAGAGCAAACAGCTCGGGGTGCCTGTTCGCATGCCGTGCCTCCTGGTTGAAGCGATCCAGCTCCTCATGGTTGCTGAAGGCCAGCAGACCCTCCACTCTCTGGTCCGGGGTCAAACATCGCAAGTTAAAATCGTTGGAGGTCAGCGTGCGGCCAGAGTCATTACTCAGCCCCGCTAGTATTGGAGACTTGACCTGGGGCAAAGAAAGAAAGAGGTTGGAGGTAGGGGACAACAGAGAGAATAGGATGGGGGGGGAGATGGGGCAATAAGAGAGAAACAAAGGATGAGCAAAATAAGGGGGGTATTACTGCAGAATATCCAGAGGGATGTTATTAAGAGAGACATCAAAGAAAATGGGGTGCAGGGTACGGAATACTATATTGGAAATGTGGACAAAGCCTGTTCTTCCTCCGTTTAAACTGTATCATTTGAATGGAGTCTGAGTAAACAGGGGGAAAGTAGCTGTATTGTTCAGCTTTGAATCTCCCAAATTCCAAAATCCATCTAAATTAAAATTCATTGCAGCAAAATGTCAACTCTGTAATTCCACGGCATTTCATGAACGTCGACAACATTCGCTACATTTTAAAACGCCGCCTCCATGGTCGTGTTGTCAGCAGACACAACAAACAGCTAACAGGCATTCACCCAGTCTAGACTGTTTCTGTTTTGGCCTGGAGACGATGACAGTCTCTTGTGTGTTTTTGCCTGATCGAGGCTTGCTCAAAGTGGAGTACACACATCGCTTATGTTTATTTTCACTCCATGCTTAAGAGAGTGAAGCGACATTAGTCCTTCAACAGTCGGTGTTTCCGTCTATGATAAAAACGTGCATTTTAATTGCTGCATTCATAGTTATACACATAAACAAAAAGGCCACCGCAATGCAGGAAATAAGGCTGTTGAATTTTGTCATATAATAGCTTGGTATGACTGACTCGTGATATTGATGCATTGTATATAACATCCATTACTTATATAAGTTCTGTAATCAGAGATCTCGCTGAACCAGAGCCACAAAAGCCCCTGAAAACAAACCGGATAGATGCTACATATTTTTGACATCTGCCAGTAATAGCACATGCTAGTTGGACAAAAATGATCACCAGACAGAGGGTTAACCTAACTTAATATTGCAGTGTGGAAATGGAAATGTACCTCTCAGACGCCCTGAAGCCAGGGTGAATCAAGCATCAGTTATGCACAACAGACGTTTTCTGTTTTGCATAATTAAACATATTTATGTCGCCCTATGGCTTTTGATAGCTCCACCTTGTTATGTGCTGCTTTTGATTAGAAATATACAGCTTTCTTACATTCAGCTCCATGTATTGATACCAACAGCCTCTACCACCATATACAAATAAATCTAAGCTCATTACTCATATTAACAAAAAGCATCTTGGCTTTAAATCCTTCCACTTACAACCCTCCTTCGAGATGCAGGAAAAAGGGAAGCAGAGGACATTATCTCAAGTGTTATTTAACATATCTGCAGCTTGTAAGAACCTATCATTCCCCGTTAGAGATAAATAGTCATTAAACCATATTAATGCTAACTGATTGGAGGTCTCTCAGGCACCATTTGGAATTACTCAGCCTCAGCTACAGGGCAGTGCATAGCCTCACTGCACTCGTTCTACACCCTCCTTGTCTCTTTCATTCCCGTCATCCATCAATCTCAGATCCCCACTCTCAAACCACTGGCAAGGACTGACCGAGCTTCCACCCTGGTGAAGCTTCATCATGTCGGGGCGACGAGGGGACCTTTACACCCCGATCCCCTGGCTATTGCTGAGCCATACTGGAGCATGGGAGATTCTTATTATACCCATTAAGCGCTGAGGGACAATGGCGCTGTTCTTTCGCTCTCTTCCCCTCCCTGTCACTCTCTTTCTGGCATGTAGCTCATGGGAAGCCCGCTGCAGTAATAAGGGCCTTTTGGTTTGGGTGATTAACCAGAATTGGCAAGGATGGGTTGACAGGAGGGGGGGGGAGGGGGTCTGGCTGGTGGTGAAGGCTGGGAGTGGCCCTGACTGGGAATTGGATTGGCTGGGACTCCTGATGCTGGAAGTGAGGGATTTGGCCACTATGAGACAAAAGAGCTCGAGAGAGAGGGAAGTGAGGGAGGATGGGAACTTGGCCCCGAAATAATGTCAGTGGACTACTGAGGCAGGGATCCATGATGAAAGTTAAAGCATGCAGACATAAGCAACCGATGTGAAGAATGTGCAAAGTAGAATATAAAGAAATGAATACCACATATTTAACCAGAAAATCTCTCTAACTGTCTAGCCAAACACGTAGAGATGACAAGGGTTTGAATATTCAGGTTTAGTTCTGTGCAGTAAGTACACATGAAAACCACTGGCGCAGTGGAAAGAGTGATAGGCGTAACAAAACACTGGTGTGTGCACTATTAAAGCACCCCAGTCTCCCACACCACCCTCACATTTCACATCCATTATTGTGGTCTCATCAGCCTTGATCAGTGTGGACGACCATACTGCTCTCACTGCATGGCTTTCCAGAAAATACTTTAACTAAGTGCATTCAAAAAAGCTTTTTTGAAAATTGCCTTATTTGCTTTCTTGCCAATATTTTAATGACAGGATTTGTACCAATCTCATGGCTGTGTGTAAAGTATAGAGAAGGGAGACAATTACCAGCTCTAAAGCTCTCTAATTAATAATAACTTTTTTTTTTTTGTTATGTGGCTTGTGTCTTAGCCATTAGGCTCCCATGGCGTACCACACACTATTCCGTTCGCACAATCCGTAAACAGACAAGAGACAGAAGATGCTAATTTGTAATCTACCTAAATTAAATCTACCTAGATAAAATCATCCCCTAGTGGCTCCATCTTCACCTAAGAGCGATTCTGTTTTAAGGGCAAATAAGAGCAGCAAAAAATCTAACTATTTCTTTACACTTGGACTCTGCAAGGGGCGGCTGTGGCTCATAGAGTGAGTTGAATCTGAGGGTCGGTAGTTCGGTGGTTCCATTCCCGTCTCCTCCAACATGCACGTCTGCATGCCGAAGTGTCCTTGGGCAAGATAACTGAACCCCAAATTGCCCCTGAAGGCTGTGCCCTCGGCGTGTGAATGTGCATGAATGAGTAAGATAAGATTAGATCCTGATGGGGTTCCTCAGGCGCCTCCTCTGCCATCAGTGTATGAATGTACATGACATGCCCGTGGGATTCTGCACCATTGCACATTTTGCACTTTTTGCACTATGCACTTTTCACTATGTAAGGTTGTATGCTCCAACGGAATTTCATTGTTATTTATGGCAATGACAAATAAATGATTGATTGATTGATTGATTGATTGATTGATTGATTGATTGAATGCGTGTGTGAATGGTTAAATGTAGACTGAATGTACTGTAAAGCGCCTTGAGAAGCCGAAAAGACTAGAAAAGTCTCGGAAATGTCATGTTTTCTTGAGTTTGTTCTGACTTTAATGGGTCCTAAGACCTAAGGGTGCCTGGCCTAACAGGTTCAACATGGCCAATTCCACATGGAGACTTAGATCTGAGAAGTAACGGTGCTGATGCACATCAGCATAGTGATCCAACAGCAGCAAGACAAACAGTCAGAGGGGGACTGTGTGTGTTTGTGTTTCTTACTGGCTTCTTCTGGTTGTCTGGCTCAACGTCGGACTCAAAAGTCTGTTTCCGAAGGAGTTTGTGTAGGCCTTCTCGCTCCGAATACGCACTCCAGCCATCGCCCTGGCACCTTCTCACACACACACACACACACACACACACACACACACACACACACACACACACACACACACACACACACACACACACACACACACACACACACACACACACACACACACACACAGAGAGAGAGAACATGCATGTTTACAACTGATTCGACTCTGCACAGAAGCCTTATGCAACCTAGTGCGTACACGGTGTTTGTGGTTGTTGCATGTGAATGTGTGTGTGAGGGAGAGATAGAGCGAGCACTACAATGTATCAGACAGGAGATCCTCCTTTTTCCTGTTTCACAGACACATGTACCTTCTCAGACAGCTGGCACCTGCTGCACAGTGTGACGGCTCTGTTGATAAAATACTGAAGCTTGGAGCACATCTAGTTTTCCATTTCCAAATTGTAAACTCCCAAAATAGATCACTTTTCTGTCATTTTAAGGTATCTGTGGAGATATCTACGCAAGAACATCTGCTACATCAGAGAGGCCTGAACACTCACACTGTAACTCTTGTGTTTCTGTAGGAGGCAATTTACCTTCTAGAGACCAAAAGCCACGGCTGAATGTAACTCTTGACGCAGTCTCTCACATGTGGATCCAAATCCAGTCTGCAAAGAGAGGGACGAGGAGGATAAGATGACAAGCATTCTCGTGCAAAAAACATTCACAGACAACTGAAAATGTTACATTCCTCCTCTATGTTAATCTATACTTTGTAGTCAAGGTGCCGGACTAGGGCACTCTCTCAATAAACTAAGATCTGTTGGCAAAACCTGAACACTGACAACATTGAAGGCATTTAAAAAAAAAAGGCTACTTATGGCACCTGCATATATTCTTTAAAAATCTGCCTACCGGTATTAGCTTTATACACCTGATCCATGACTAAATAAAGAAAGTATTGTGCTTTATTAAACTCGTCTTTTATCAATGCATCTGATCTTCTGCCCTAGTTCTTTATTCCTAATCAAGTGATGTGATATTTTATTTCTGTTCATCTTTTTGCCAACAAGCTTGCAAAAACTTTCAAAATTTCCAGTTTTTTTTAACCAAACAGTCAATTTGATTAAATGGGGGATTTCTTTTTAGTCAGAGTGTGTGGGTTTTCCCCCGTGGTGAATTGTCAGACATCCTGGGACCCACCCATTTTCAGGGACAGAGTGTCTAACAGTGCGACACTCCTTCTCCACCTGCTCCACCTTCAGGTCATCATCGGGGAAGTCTCCGAGTTCCTGCATCAGGGCCGAGTCTCCACTTCTTAACTGTGATATCAGGAATTCCTCCAGGTCCAAGGGCTCCACCGCCTCATACGACGGAGGCTGTAGAATGCAGGGATGGAGGAAGGGAACAGTGATGTCATGATGTGAGAAATGTATCAGGAGTAATAGTTGTGTAAGTGCAGTTCAGGGATCCTAACCGAATAGAGTAGAATATTAATTAATAACCATTTAATTAGCAGCGGTACGTTCAACATTCAAATAGTCCTTTATCTTGTTTTTAAAGTCTTCATGCTTAGTCTCATTGAAATCATATTATTCATTACAGTTTAATATGCATAATTACATAATAAGAATAAGTGAAAAATAATTAGATAATACATTAAAAGAAAAATAAGTCAAAGGTAGAGAAATACATTCACATTAGTAGAAATGTATCCATCTTCTCGGGTTTATCTTACATGCATATAAAATAATCCATAATCCTAAAGTGTTTCTGTCACACACATAAAGATGAGGGTGCAAATACCTTAAAAGCACTTTCACCAAAAACGGTGCAGGTTCGAGGAACGACCTACATAATTGGCACAGCTAACCGCGACTTAGTTCATTTGTTTTAGAAACAGGTTATACGTTAGACACGACAAACAACAAAAAAGACTAATTCTTTGTGAAAGCTTTCAGGTGATATGTGATGAGTCTGTACAGTCCAGAGTGCAGAAAGCACAGGAAAAGAAATGATAGGAAGGAGGTGGAACCAGACATGTTGAATCATGACTATTTTCTTATACCTCATACCAAAACACTGGAGCACACATAAATAGAAAGTGGAACAAAATGGCCTGAATAAGACAGCAAAGACTTTTTTTTTTCTTTGAATCTATTTTTAGACAGAAACTATCAGCCTCCAGCACTACAGCAGATCAAAGGCAGGGCTGTGATCACTTTTATGTACAGTGCAAACGGGCTGAAATTTCCATTTGGGTCTTGGAATCGGTACATATTGTTCAAATGATGAATGCGCACAAAGAGACAGATTCCCACTTGCACTTAGGGGAAGAACAGGCACACTTTTTATCATTGGCGAGAGCTCACAGGGGGAGAAAAAAACACGACTGATGTAACATACTGCTGGCTCCACAAACTGGGAACCTGCATGGAGCAGGTGCTTCAGTGAAAAGTGGCTGCAAACTGGGCAGACCTCCAGTCTGATTACAGTCGGCAGGCTGCGGCTGGTGTAGGCAAAATGCCTATACCAAAAAAGTTCTGGGGGCTTTTTAGGCAGGAAGCGTCTGCATGACAACGCGTGAAAGACCGAGTGTGTGTTCAGGAGAGGAAAAATACAGAGTGAACCCACCTACTGGCGTACACACTTACAGATCATTTGTACACGCAGATGCGATAACTGCAGCAGAAAGTTGAGTCATCGCTGTACTCATTTTTTTAAGTGCCGAGCAAATTCCATTTGCCTTCAGACATGTTTTTGCACATCAGTTCACCCTAAGGGCTATTTTTCTCTGCCGAGCACTCCAGCAAGTTGTACCACATGGGTTAGCATCAGCGTGCAACACAAGAAGCAAAGACTTCACCGGCAGCCAGATGGAACAACTGTATCATTATCATGTTAGATGACAGGCCTACGGTATAGATGAAAGCCTCGACTCCTCCTTTCTATAGAGGAGGTGTGAACTTTAACAGCGTCTCTTCAGTGGCAGCCTCCTCCATATGTGCATTTTCTCTGCCTCTCCGCCTCAAAGTTCAATCAATCATTGTTGCGTGGCCTCTTTTTGCATGGCCTCTTTTTCTTGTTTGAAACAAATGAATGCAAATTTATGCATGCCTCCGATCAATGCCTGCTGCTCCGTTCGAGTCGCGAGGGTAGCTCGCAAGAAGCAGTCTCTCCTTGGCAAATCAACAGCCAGGCTACTTTCTAAATACCGTATTAATGAGAAGGGAGTCGGTTTCTCCTGCAGGAAGAATTGCAATCTGCAGCGGAAGTTCTGTGCAGACACATGCAACACTACATGAATTGAGTAAACTTACTCAACCAATAAAAACAATAACTGCAATCACAATCGCAGCTGTATAAGAGTAACATTCATCCATTAAAAAAAAATATATATATATATTTATCCGCCAACATCACTGTTGTCAACGTGCATCGGCAAAGATGAGCTGTTAAAACAGACATGTAAAGAAGACATGATGAACAATGTTTGTCCAACACAAAGCCTCATTTGACCCGGGTCACAACATTTAACACGATCGAGTTAACCTATAACCTCACTCTAAAGTCTCACTAAAGAACAGCTGCGTTCATATGAGAGATTGGAGACTTACCCTGCTGAAAAACCCAACCGTGAAAAAAGGAAGCAACCAAAATGGCGCACTCCGGAAATGGGAACCTACAGTGTGCACCTACTGACACTGAATGCTTTTAGTTCAAACGATGCCACAACGCAGTGCACAGATCCTCCTTAAATCGCTCCCCATATTCCTAGAGGCATTGAACTCCAGTAGACCTGCGAGGAAACAAGCCGCGTCACCAAAGGTGGAAGAGATGTCTTCAGCCTTTAGTTCACGGTGAACCCACAAGAAGTTTTGACAGCAGTGTCGAGCACTCAGGCAAAGTGTGTTTGGCAGTTTAGAGCTGTACGGGGGAAACCACAAGACTTTAGAGGAAGTGACATCAAGCAAGTCGTCCCTCCATCAACCGGTGTTTCAACAGACAGGAACAGAAACTACAGACACACACACACACACATACACACGTGTATGCTGCTTATACACACACACACACACACACACACACACACACACACACACACACAGGCGTTGCACACACGTGTCTTTTCCTCTTAATCTCTCAATTCGTATAAGAAACCTACAACAACAATCAGTCAACATTCCTCATATTTAGGGACTAAAAATAGCCGAAGAGTAATAGAGAGGGAGAATTATGATAATCAACAAAATGGTCCTCCTCTCCTCCCTCCTCCTCCTCTAAACAAACATCCCTCCCTCATCCGTGTGCCAGACACGGCCGCTGAATAATGGGAAACTATCATCCCGGAGATTATAGCATTAAAGCCCCTCTCCCGCATTCCCAAATCCGGCCATATTAAAGATTTGCGTGTGTAAGCTGCAAGGTAAGCAGGCCCCATCCAGTGCCCATGAGCAGCCAAGGCACTGACCCATTTCCCAAGCAGGTTAGAGATTAAGAGTGCTGCATGCCACAAGCCGGGGTGGGATGGACGGTCCAAGTACTCCTCCTCCTCAAACCCTGTCAGCTGACGAGCTCAAGGATCATCACTGGGTAAGTGTCAAAGGGCTTCCGCTCAGTTAGCCGTGCACACAGATATGTCAGGAGACTTAGCGCCTGAGAGCTATAGAACATTTAAAATGGGAGAGAGAGGTAAGGGCAGCAGAGAGAGGAAAAAATGTGAGGGAATGACAGAAATAGAAAAAAAAAAGCAGGAAGACTGACAGTAGAACAGTTGAAACTGGGAGGCAGGGAGATAAGTTCAAGGGGTACCACAGACTAGGAGTGAAGAGGGAACAAATCCCTGCAAAGGATTATTGTGCATCGCTCTATCGGCCCGCTTAAGAGAGCAGGACTTACTCCAACTGTCTGCTAGGCTTCAACTGAAGAGACAAGAAAACAACCCGTCTAATGATATTCATTATTCAGCTCTCTGCCGAAACTTGGAGATACTAGGTTTGCTAAACCTGTTTAAAAATCAAAGATCAGGCAATGTCAGCCTAAAAAGTTCTCATCTCGTCTATTTCAATAGGAAGAAAGGCTCTCCCCCCAAAAAAAGGAAATCTCAGCTGTTTTTGCAGAAATGCAGACAGCTGTTTTTGTGAAAGCAGTAACTTATGTTGTGGCAGACAGTTCTATGATTCGAATTATAATCGTCGGGACAACACGCCGCACTGACTCAGACATTCTGAGAGCTAATGACAGCGAAGAGGAAGATATGCTTAGAGCCCTTTGGTGGCACAAACTCTAAAGCTGTGTGAGTGCAGTATTAGAGGAAACCACTCCACTGAGCTTAGTCACAGAATGTCTCCTTAACGAGCATCATATAACTAGTGAAGGGGTATATAGCCTTACCTTCTTAAACACACTTTTATAGCTATACATATTTTTTCATTTGCAAAGATTTCTGCAAAAACATGATGCATTGCTTACTTTCTTTACCTACTGTCACACAGTATAGCTCAAATGCAAATAACTCCTAACCCATTGTTTTCTAGTTGGCTGTGAATCCAATCAAAGCTACACATCCTGGATCATGCCATACATTCCGGGTAAAAATAGCTCAATTCCAAAAAGCTAACGTATCTGTTCGTAGAGAGGAACTCACCACAGTTAGGCACACCGAGGCCGAAGCGTTGGAGTTGGTTCGGCTGTGTTGAAGGCCATGGTTCCCACTGAAGTTCCGTCTGATCTCTGCAGAAGAGTGCCTGGAACGAAACGTGGAAACACATACGGATTCGTGAAGCTTTGTGTTCAGGAGGACATTCGTTACCACACCAGTGGTATCATATTTTGCGTGCTACTATCGTCATATCTACATCTACGTCTACCAACCACGTAAAGCTGTGGTGTTTGTACAATTCCACCAGTGTGGACGCACGGTATCGTAATGACAGATGCAACAGCAATTCCACCATTGTTCCTACTCGGATTAGTTTGAATTGGTCCGTCATGGTGATTCCATTCAAGTTATTGTTTGCTCTCTACAGAAGCACTCTCTGCTGGCTGTGTAGAGGCTTTGTCAGGCCAGCAGCTATACAGGCAGTGGAATAAATAGGGTGCTCTGATTTATGGGTCAGAAATCAACATGACATAGGAATGCAGCAGTGTTCAAAAATATTGGGTTGTCTGATGAGAATAGGCTGTATGCCTGTAACTCTCTCAGAAAAGAACACAGGATGACAAGAACAAAGCCAGTGTCCCAATTTGTTGTCCACATTTCATCTCTATGAGATGCTGAGCTTATACACCGTCCATTTCTTTGCAATTAATCCACCATATCATTTGAGCCCTACCAAACGGCACAATGCCTGCTTTATCCTCCGCTATTCAACGATGGAACGGCCAGGTTTGTGTGTATAAGCATGTGTTTGTGACCTCGAACAAAGAAATTCTTAGTCGGCTAACACATTAGTTGATTTAAACAACACATTTGTAAAACTTTTTTTCCCACAAAGACTCACACAAATGCACCACTCGAAATATGGTCTTTAGCAGAGATGTGGTCTTTCTTGTAATTAAGTCTTTCAGCATGCAAAGAAGCATGACAAAATGACTCATCATATAAGAAATCCTAGTGGCTAAGACCAAAACAACCCATTAGGCAACGGCAATGTTTGTGCATTGTTAAAACTACACATATGTGTATGTATTTCTGTATTTCTGTGTGAACAGGTGTCAAACAAACAGTACACTGTAACATTGCCAAAGAGGAGAGAGTTTCAGGGCAAAGACTCAAGTAAATGGGTCACATTCCCGCCTGCTTCCCCTGTGGTCGATCTCATGGGTTCATCAAGTCCCTGTAGACATTGTTACGACAGCCCTGTTACTAATTATCGCCACAAACCAATAAACGCCAGTGACATGGAGGAATGCCATCATGTCAAAACCACTGAGGCCGGAGAGTCAGAAGCATGTTGTTAAGTCTACGAGACAGCTTCATGCAAACATCTGAAAACAAATACCACGAAAGGTTGCGCAGAAACCCACGAATCACCAAACCAGTTCGCTTTCCAAGAATGAAAGCTGCTTAATATTTCATGTCAACACAAATGCGTTTCTGAGCACACAGAAGAATGCAAACCTCTATTTGAGTTTGGCTTTGGTGCACGTTCCGTTTACAACACTTTCCCGCCCCTCGTGTCGGTATTTTAACGCGCTGAGTCGATGCAATGACTGTATGCCAGGAAAGGTGAAGGCATGGGTGGGAGAGCAAGTATGCACATTTACACAAAGAGCAAAGTCCAGCAGCGCAGCACCGTTTTTATTCAAAACATAGCAAGTTCAATGGCATGCATTGCTGCAAATGGCACAAAAATAATTATCTGGTGAAGCATATTACAACACGCATGCAGGTAGATTTTCAGCCAGAGACACACAAAGAGGTTCGTTCTCAACTTTTACAGATTTATCAAAAGCAACCGCAGCTCTGTTATGCAATTCTAAATTGTGCAAAGGTCCCTGTTAACCTACATATTCCTCAACAACAACTTTACCCTCATATAACTCAGAGTAGTCTATAGCTTGATAAAGGAGCATGTGTTCACACATTTACTGAACACCTGCTGCTCAGTACAAGCTCTAAGCAGGTTTATTAAAGCAGTATTTATGCAATGGCACTTGGAATTTGATTGTTGAGGGCTCTTACATATATACCAACTTAAAGTCTCCTAAAACACCCACTTTTTACACTAATGTCTAAAGGGAATGTGCAATGTGTCAAATCACACATGTCCGTGGAGCTAAAAGGGTCTCTAGGTAAGAAACTAAAGCTCCAAATAGCTTCAGGCCAACACAAGGAATGACAGAGGTGCACCTCTCCAGGTATCTGGAGGGGAGTCATTGACATCGACAGTTATGACTTCTGCCTCTGACATCTGTTCGGTCAGACTCTTGCAGATTGTCTGGTGGGAGTACGGAGCTTGTACCCAAGGCAATTTAAACCCTGTAAAAACCTTGTCATAAGTTGACTTCAAAAGAAACTTGCCCTACCCTGTGTGCAGACTGAGCCCTCAGCCACTCCACCACAAACAGTGCCTTCTCTCTATATCTTTCATTGAGCCAAAGCTCAAAGCTCACGCATACCGACCCACACTATTACACAATACACAATGTATACAAGTGATATATTGGCGCATGCACACTCTGTCCACTCGCTTGCAAACACTGACATCAATCCAGGGCCAGTCTATAAAAGCACTAAGCAAGTAAAACAGTAATCAGCTGTTGCCTGCAGAGCCCCAGTAGACATTATTTTACCACTAGACAGCACATAGCATCTGATGTTCTCTTTAGCGGCCCTGTGTCTTGGCATCCTTTGTTACATCATTTTGGTGATTCCAGTGCAATGATGGAAAAAGCAGCTCTTCCCACAGGCCAACGTCTTGATAATAACTTTTTAGTGAAACCGCCTGAAGACTGAACAAGTTATGAACAGAGATGCAAAAGCTGCACGTTTCTTGACCGATTCTGGTTTTCCTTTTAACAATTCTATTTCTGCTGATTCCATTTTTCTTTCTGAGAACTATAATTCACAGCAAGGCTCCAGACTTCCAACCATCCCAAAGTGAGTGAAAACCTCCAAAAATTCTAAATGTTATTCTTTTACTTTCTTATTGTCATTTTCAGTGGTAATTTCCGTGAAACACACAATTCCAACGATTCGGAAATACATTATTGTATTTTTGTTAAATACTTGCTTTGATGAATTTTTTTTTTGCATTAGTAGTTTTATTTTTATATAATACAAGCTTCTTAGAGCTAGTGTTAGGAAGATAAATAAAAAGATATTGCCATGAAAACATCTTTAAACAAATGTATTTATTAAAGTTTCACACACGATTACATTTTAACACATCGGGATAATTTACTTTAGCCCAAAATTGAATTGAATAGAGCTTGAATGCACCATTATGCAAGTCGATGCGACCTCCGTTAACGTTGGCTGCGGTGCTAAAAAGAAATATGAAATATGAGACAGACAGGAAGTCAATCGATCTGCACATTTCTACAACAATACCTGCAATGCACTTAGCTGAGTGGACACAGAGATCAAGGTCACTTGTGAATAAAGGTCATGAAGACTGAATAAAAAAAGGCTCAGTGAAACATAGCAACACCATCATGTTCTAATACAGATCTGACCCCGTCTGTAGAAACAGCCGTTATTGAAGTTGACTGCTTTCGCCTTGGAAGCAGCTTCTGAGGTCTGTGCGTCTCATCAGGGCCACAGGACTTCATATCTCTGAGAATGACCAGCATGACATTCCCCGAGAGGCATATTATTCAACACCACTCGATGCTGTCCTTAAAATAAAATGTGAGCAGACCCAGCATTAGCCAATCAGTGTAGGCTGCAGGTTTTCTAAAAAAAAGAACCAGAGTCCTTTACTGGCAGTGCGGCCACCATAATCACAACATCATCTTTGTCATTTTCAAAGGTCAATCTTTATTACAACAGAGTAATAATGTGTTGTAATCAGGAAAATACACTTCAAAGAATCCGTGGTTCCACAATAAGGTCAGGGGAGGGTGGAATGTGATTACTAATCTTGATAACCTAATATCTCGGAATAACATAACTTCTTGTGCACATGTAAAGGTACCAGTTGTCATTAAGTAACATGCTTTGAGGCCCCGAGATCAAGAGATCAACACTGAATATCAACTGTCAAATGTCAACAAATGCTCCTCTTTGACATCAGACATGTTAATTGCTATTAAGAGATCATTTTCACAACACAAAACATGATGCCAATAATTACCAATTCCCTTTGTCTGTTTTTTTACATAGATATGAAGTGTAATTAGAATAGGTAATCAACACTGATGGCCCTCTTTAAATGCCTGCGACTAGGAAATTACACCAGACAGCAAATTCCAGCTACAAATCAAGGCTGATGACTACTTATTCCATTAGTTTATACAACTGGAAAATAAATACTTTGAGTGCTACGTCTGTAAAACCATCCAGGAATATATTAATGGTTTCCCTCGTGTCACACTGTTGAACTTCAAGGTGTGGAGTCAATAAATGTGAACAACATCCGCTGCTAAACTGTGATAATGACAGCTTAAAGGAGCATTTCTCTCTCTCTTCCTGAGACGAGTCACCCGAGGACAGAAGTCTCATTGTGGGCTCCACACAGCGAAAAACCCTTTTATCAACCCCGTCCTATAGAAAGAGGCTGGCCACTTATTTGTCACGTCACGCTGTCTGTGGCAGGCCTGCACTTGCTGTGTGTGCATATGGCGTGTTCCTGTCAGCACGTCTGGAATCACCGACCAAGCTTTCCTCGCATTGAATCCTGCTCTATGACTGCAGCTGTAATGCTTCTCCAGGCTAATCTCTAATTGTACTCATTATTATCTCCTCCTCATGACGTCCGTGACGTGACTCCCACCGAGAACAGCCGGGCAGTCTACAATTATCCCCGTTACCCTCATTATTATATAGTCAATCCACTAGTAGTGGGTGGCTCCTTCAGCTTACGTATTATAGTATAGTATATAGTATTATAAAACACACACACACACACACACAGGAGAGCAGAGAGTGGTGCGTGTTGTGTACATGACAAGGGGAGGGAAGCAGACCAGAGGGATGCCCCCACTGTGTGTCTCATACTATCATATGTCTCCAGACTTAATGGGTCTCGCTGCTATCAGCACAATCACGGACACAGCTTCCTGTCCAAAGGGAGGCACGCACAAACACAGCAGCCTTTTGGCTCCAAGACAGAAAAAAAAGTCACGGGAAGGAAACTTTAAACACAACTCGGAGTAGACTTTAACCGCAGGACAGGTCATTTGTCAAAAGTTCTATGAGCAGCTATGAGTCTTTTTTTTGACACCCCATCACTCGGTGGCCACGCCAGCAGCCACGGGGGTTAACAGATGACATTAACCAGAGCCCACAGGAAATCAGATGTAACTCAATCCGGAGCCGCCTGCCACTAAGGAGTATTGAGCGACAGCGGCCCCACATCCACAGCTGTCGTCACACCTGTTACCATATGCTTGCAAGTAACATCACGGGCAACGGTAGAATATTAAGTGTTATCTTCCATCTATTCACCAAAACTGTGCCGCGCGATCATGGCGACTGAGAAAGTCTCACACCTCTTTTCCATTCCCTTTTTTTGTGTGCTTATTAAGAAACTTAACATTTCCTGATTTTAAACTGCCACGAGTGAGAAAAAAAAAGTGAAGTGAAACCTGGAGGGACACGCTGTCCACAGTGTGCAGGATTTCCTCCACACTCCATCCTGAGAGGAACTGCCATGAGCAACCATAGAATAGTTAGGGTGAATAGACGTGAGGAATATATATTAGTTTATAGCTTACACTTCCTAAAATGACAAACCTCTGAGTCAGCTTTCCATGAGCTATTGACAATATGTTGCTCTAACATTACAACACAAAAAGAACAAAACAAACCGTGTTGTTTTCAACTCCAACTCACTCCAAGTCACAACAACACTTTGAGAAATCACTGCATAATTACTCACTGGCTCTGCTGTTTCAAACTTTGCAACCACAAAATCTGCTAACCCCAGTGCTGTGCTACATCACAGCATCTATTGACTCTGCTGGCTCATCACTGGATTCAGGCTGAGACCAGAGATCCTGCAGCATCTGAGCTCAGAGCTACACAGGACAGCACGGCAAGCATCTCCTGGCGATTACAAGCAAGGCTACACGGTGCAGCCACTCTGGTGGTGGATGGAGGATTTCACACTCACAGAAAAGGAAAGAAAGAAATAATGTGAAAGTGAAACAATAAGACGTTAAATCTGCAACTATTTAGATGATGAATTCCTCGTTTAAGTCATTTTTCAAACAAAAAAATGCTTGACATTTGCTGGTTTCAGCTTTTTTCACTGTTTTATAGACATTAAATAGTTGTAGATAAACAAAGAAACATAGAATTTGAAGATGCGCCAGGACATACAAAATGTTTGGATGGTTCACTTATGAGGGCTTTTAAAAGCTACAGATCTTTTTTGGTTAAGAGAGTGCTTTAAAGAGAGTATCGACTGGGATTCAAACACTGCTTGTGGACTATGAAAATAAATCTCAGGGTAAACAATCAATCTCGTCACCATCCATCTCCAAATCTGACCAGAACCCCTGGTGCACGATTGAACTGCTGAAACATCACACAACAAAGTATTCAATAATACAACTAACCCCCGGAGAAGCTTCATCATAGGAAGCATTGTTTTTAATTCGTCATACTACAGAGGAGGCATGGCACACAATAGACTTCCATGCAGCGATACATGCTTCCTCCACACCTGGCCAGTGTCACAGCAGGAACTATATATATGGTCCACATCCCTCCTGATTTACAGCAGCTCCAAGTCAGACCCGACACCCACCACAGGAAATGATCACTACTCACACTAGATATAGAACCAGCATCCTCACCAGGAGGAAGTGACCACTGATATAATACAGATTTGTCAGCTTAATGTAGAAGCTTCGGCATTGTTTCCACTTCTGAGCGTGTGTGTGTGTGTGTGTGTGTGTGTGTGTGTGTGTGTGTGTGTGTGTGTAGCCTATATATATATATATATAAATAATAAGCTACGGTGTGTCTCACGTGGCCAGAAGTTAACTATGCACCTAAATAAGTTGAAGAGAAGTTTTGGCTGTTTATCTTCCTGCAGGCAGCCTTTTTTGTTTAATCTAACCTGCCGCATTAACATTCACAACATGTGGCTGCCTGCTTGCTCCACTGTGGAATCCCCTCCGTCTGTCAGGACAGAGCTCCCAACCTCCCTCCCTCCCTCCCTCCCCGCCTGCCTCACCCCAGGGAGGCACCGAGAGTTCGCATTCACGCCTAAACCGAATTGAATGTGTGTACCTGTTGATTTTCAGAGCGAAAGCCCGTCGCTCGGCGCTGTTCATAGACGCCATGCGGGTAGTTTGTAGTCCGGAGCCCGGAGTCCGGTCCGGTGTCGGCGGGGGGGGGTTTGTTTGGCTCCGGTGTTGTGCTGCGGTCTCGCCGCCTCGCTGTCACCGACGCGCCGCCACTTCTCCTCGCTACAGCCCAACTGTCATGTCAACACTCATCTTGGTTGTGGCGGCGGCGGCAGCAGCTTTCCTGGGTGTCAACTTCCGCGTTTTGATTTGCGCCATCCCGTCCAGAGAGAGAGAGAGAGAGAGAGAGAGAGAGAGAGAGAGAGAGAGAGAGAGGCGCGAGAGGGGTGGGAGGGGATGACGGGACAGTCTGGGTGAGACACGTGCGCTCCCTCGCTGCAGATAAGATGTGTGTTACAAGCGGTCTCGTTTTCGCTCTCTCTCTCTCTCTCTCTCTCTCTCTCTCTCTCTCTCTCAAAGACAATTCAACACTAATAATTCAGTTACCTCGTTCTTCTCATAAAAACTGTTGCAAAAACGGCAGCAAATTTGCACACTGCCTCGTGTACGTTGTATATAGTATGATATCCTATTGTTATTTATTTTATACTTTAGATGTATTCTAGTATATCTATTTTTGTATATTATAATATATTATTTATTTTCTGTATTATATATATATTTATTATTTATTTTATTTTGGAACTGGCTGCTTCAACAAAATAATATGAATTATTATTAATAATATCATATAATCTATATGCATCCATCTATCAGAGTGCTGCCGGACAACTGTATTTACGCTTAAAAAATTATAAAAGTGGGGTTTATTTGGTAAAATGATCCTGTTGAACAAAACAAACAAAAATAATTAAAATAAACTTTGCCTCAAAGCAAAATCCAACAGAAAAATCCTCCATGTCTTTTTGTTGAGGGAACTAGTGTGATGCTAATTTCCGGGTTGGCCTGCAAAAAAACATCACCCTTGTAGCACAAGATGTGCTTATAATCATTGGCTTCCCTCACCGTTTCCAGTAAATGCTGTCTTACTTACAATCAATGGACTCATTACAAGCTGTGAAGGTTATTTAACTCTCAAACAGCCAGGGCTACAACCCCAGGGCATAATGGTGCAGTCAGACCGGATTCAGGCTGGGTGACACTTATTCACATGTTGTGGTTTACAGCCAGTAGGACGGGATATAGAATAGCAAGAGTTTTCAGCATGACTTGCAGTCTAACAGCATTATTCCACACGTTGAAAATTAAACCGCTTCTTATCACACGCTTGACTTGTCAATTCTCTCATTGTTCTCCCCTTCTCAGCTGTTTGTATTATTTTGCTGTGCAGCATAACATAAACAATGACATAAACAATCAATTTTTCTTTTATGAAAGATCAATTCCACCTCTTCCTCCCCCAAGGCTCGACTTCTGGAGAACATCACAAATTTCACAAAGTCAAAGTTCAGTCTCACTGAACTTTGCTCAAAGGCATGAAAAGGCATCCATTCATGACCGGAAGCGAGTTCATCGCCCCGTCTTTTATGAAGGGATCTTGTGAAAGACTGCCCTTCGTAAGTCCCCCACTTTAGGAAAGTACAATAAGACATAGTTAGTCCTTTAAGGACAAGAAAAGTCTTCTTAACATTTTCCTGTTGAATATCTTGTCTTATTTTGATGCAAAAAGGTTATTTGATCACTATAGCAGAACCTCACTGCCCATGTTTGTTTTGTTTTTATACATGTAGTCAAGAAGGAGCCATTTCCCACCAAAACCCATGTAGGCATCGCGCAACAGACCTCTGGCACAACAATCTTTTGCGTCATCACTGAAGGGTGTATTGTGACAGGCCTATCATTTTCACAGCTATGAAATGCAGTAATTCATAGTCTCATGTGTGTTTCTTGCTGTGAAAGGCTAAAGTCCTTCTCTGAGAAAAAAAATACTGTTTTTGGCTAAATCATCAAGGCCACATTAAATAATTTTGAGCAATTACAATAATTATGCTTTGGTTGTAATGTCCAACCTTTTCTCACCTTCTTCTCCTGAAGGGAACCCAAAGCATTCCAAGGCCAGATTTAGTCCCTCCATTAAATTCGTCATCATTTTTATTATTTTCAAAAGGAATTGTGATATTCGTTGATGAGTTTATAGATACCTTATACCCTCAACAAGTGTCTCTTAAACATCACTATAGCAAGAACATCCTTAATGTGGGGGTTTAAGTGTTGATGTTCAGGGCTAACATTGCATTATTACTGTCAGAGAGATACGTTGATTATTTTTTATACCACATACTATACCAAGCTCATTTAAAAAGGGATGAGACTCCAGGTCTATGAATCAAACACTGAGTTTATAGATTCTGTTATGCATGTTATTGATGCAATAATATCACTATAATATCTCTAATCTTAAAAGTCTTGCAGGACTCCTGTATGTTTGTTGGTGTAAGGTATTTTTTTGGCAGCCCTGTAAGCACCTTTGCCATAAATTGGTTTCTGTCGCCCTCTTGTGGTCGATGCTTCACACTAAGATTAGTCTGCTCTGAGAAACTGCAGCTGACACGGAGAGAAACATAAGAGTTTGTGAATTTATTACTTAAAGTTACATTTTTAAAAAGCCTACTGTAAAAGTTGTAGAAATGTACACTTGTAGTGTACTAACACACCAACAGTTTCGACTTCAAAGACAAAACAAAGCCACGTGACACAGACTACAATTAATTTGCATTAATTAAGCAACAATTGAAATACACCACGAACAAAATGTACTTTAAATAAAATTACAATGAAATAGAAAAAGACAAAACAACAAAACACTAACTGGCTTGACAATGTCGATTTTGTTCATTTGCAGGACTTCCGGTCCGAACGCTGCGAAAGGAAACGGAACCATTGTTAGCGAGTCAGAATCAGGACGGAGTCTCTACGGCGTCGCACGCTGTCAAAACCTGCAACAGTAGCAGTAGAGAAACAGACAGGTCATTTGTTAGATAAATGAAGGAAAGTTGGTTTGTTTTGACTTCGGACCATCAGTGAGGAAATTAAGTGGAAGAAAATAATGTCAGGTAGTGTTTCTTGAGCGTGTTTTTTGTCCTCTTCACTGACCTTAAAAAGTTCAAGAGCCCATCTGTCCAACTAGACCTGAACGCAACACTGGCCCAAAGCATCATTATTCTAAAGATAAATAATTGACAGAGCTGCACCTAATATAATATATCTCAGCAGAGATTATTATATAAATTCTTAAAAAAATAATTAGTTGGCGTTTTTTATATATATAAACGCCAACTAATTATTTTTTTAAGAATGTAGACAGTAGATGTATCAGCCTAATCAATTACACACTAGTTCACTTGTTCATGAACTACAGCAATGTTGCCTTTCTTTTTTGCTTGTGTCCCCTTAATACAAAGTTTCGCTGCTTGTCTGTGAGTTGTGAGCAGTTTCATGGACGACTGATTTTTTTCACATTTTATTTTCTAGAGCTAAAGATAGAACCAAGTGTTAGGTCCTCGTCTGAGTAGTAGAAGCTGTTCAGCAAACATACCTTAAGAACAACAGTGCTAGATCAAAGTGCTAGTAAGGACATTTTTAGGGGGGGGGGGGGGGGGGGGGGGGGGAGTGTTTTTAGTGGGTCATGCTATGCAGAGTCGAGGTGAGTCTTGAGCCTGGTTGGAGGTGTTTCTAGTATGATGATATCATGGAGACCCTATGTGAGGACCAGTTGTCCCCCCCTCCCTTCTAATCCTAATGACAGCTACTATCTGCACTATCACCTCAGTGGCAGCTGAGCTGTAGTCGAAGGGGGCGGTCTGGACCGTCACCACCGGGATGGGGCTCATCTCCATCCTCCTCGTCGGGACCCAGCGGGAAGACGCCGACCAGACAGACCTGAAGCTTAAAGCTCAAGTTCTCTGAAGACCTCGTCGACCTGTAAAGCGCAGCTACGGGGATGGAAGGAAACACTCGGCCCCGAATGGTCTCACCTCCACAGCTCGTGTTGGAGCCCACAGAGCTGCATCCCTCAGTACTGGAGTTAACATCCAGAAAAACACTCCTCTGCTGTTAGACAACTCCCTCTTTTCCTAATAAGTCTGAACAACTGACTGCAAGACAGGAAAAAAAAGAAAAGAGCAGGGATGGAGGCTGAAGCTGTCAGTGGGGTCACGTCTGCTGTAATATTTGGTAAACAGCGCCACCTTGAGGCAGGAAGAAAGAACTGAACCTTAGAATTTTTAAAGAGCGCTCATGATGATTCATGCCACTACAAACAGAAACACAATAACCGAACAGATACTAAAATGTTTTTAGTAATGATGAACTATTATTTGTAATAAATGTTAATGTTTTTTATTGTTCAAAAGAAATATAATTCGGCTTTTTGTATTCTAGATGAGCGAGTTTCATTCGGCCTCTTTTATCAAAGGGGACTTGAGTTTATCTCTAACTAGGTTTCATCCTAAGTAAGTATGCTCGTTTTTCCTGCGTTTTATATTATATCTCCACAACAGCCAAGCTATTGTAAAAAGCTGTTTTAATCGGTAAGCATATCTACTTTTAAAAAGTATTTAAGCATAAAATGCCAAGAAAATTGAATGCAGGCCTATGTTTATGGAAATGATTGACTTTAATAGTATCTTTCAAAATTGACATCGTAAGATGATAAAATATGTTTTTGCCAATAATGTGGGAAAACGAGCTTTAATATCTCAGACTCTTGTTATAGTCCTGGTTTGATTCCTGCTCCCTGGTCCAAACATGTATGTACAAACTGCTAATTACTGCTTCAAGAAACCGAATAAAGAGCTTGGGACATCGCAGAGATTCTTTTCCACATATTTATTTTGACAACAAAAACACAACGAGGGGGTTCCCACAGCAGCAGCGAGTCTCACAAATATATTACCACTCTTCTTATTTACACGGCTTTCTTTAAAAGACACAACTTTGAATGTCAACGCACATAAATATCATGCAGTTAAAACATATTTCTTTAAGAAATGAAGCGACACCAACGTGTCTTAAGCATCGCACATACAGACACTTGGAGCGAAAGGCTTCAGCGGCGATGGTAAGACATGCTTCTTAAAGGAGCAGTGCTCAGCATGGCAGGGGGGCAGAACGGAGTCCCCCTGGGAACCTGCAGGAGCGTCGGAACCAAACAGGCAGCGGGGCCCGACATGACGTGTCCGTACCCGAGCTGTGGGCCGATGGTGGGACACGGTTTGCTCATAATGCTGTCAATGCTGAAGGAGCACTTGGCCTGCGGGCCCGGCTTTGGCTCTAGGAGTTCTGTCGCGCAGAGCTGCGCTCTGAAGTCTTTGAGCCCGACGCGCTTCCCGTGAGCGTTCAAAGTCTGTGGTAGAAGGTGATAGGAAGAGGGAGGCATCATGATGCCCTCCTGCAGGGGGACGTACCGGAGAGGAGCAGCCGGAGGGGGGCTCACCTGGCCCTGCACGCAGTACGGTTGCCCGTACGGACGGTAGCAGCTTAAGTTCGAATAAAACATTAGTCCGTCTTTGCCGAGCTCCGGCTGGTTCCTCTTGAAGCGCTTCCTTCGCCGCAGGAAGCTGCCGTTGTCGAACATGTCCTCCGAGGCGGGGTCCAGGGACCAGTAGTTGCCTTTGCCCGGGTTGCCCGGCTCCCTCGGGATCTTGATGAAACAGTCGTTGAGGGAGAGGTTGTGCCTGATGGAGTTCTGCCAGGCGGGGAACTTGTCTCTGTAGTAGGGGAACTTGTTGCTGATGAAGTCGCAGATGCCGCTGAGCGTCAGCTTCTTCACCGGGCTCTGCAGGATGGCCATGGTGATGAGGGCGATGTAGGAGTAGGGGGGCTTCACCGCGCTGCTCTGGACCTTCCTGGAGGACGGCGCGTCCGCACAGAAACTGCTCTCGCTCTCCCCCGAGGAGTCCGGCTCCGAGGAGTCAAATTCAACCCCGGATTCTGCCGAGGACCCGGGGTCCGTGGAGCACTCGTTGCGATAGAAACGCCCGCTGCTCGGCTCATCCTCGCCAACTATGTCGACCTCATCCTCTTCTAGAGGCAACGTAGCCTGTTGCGAAGCTTCGAATTCACCAAAGAGGGTCATGGTCACACGCGGAGTCTTTCACACAGAAAAAAATAACGCGTAAAAAGTCAACTGCGCCAAAGATGCATGAATGGTTCGCCGTGCGTAAACTGAAACCCGTGCGTAAAAGCGCATCTACAGTCTGGCTGTCCTCAGACCTCGTGTGCCAGCTGTTTGCTGTGGAAAGGAGGGCTGAGACCTTTATATCCTGGGAGACCGCTTCCCTGCAGGCCAGTCCCATTAGCCCTCTGGACCTATCAGAGTAGCCCCCTCGCCACGGGGGGCCAGAGGAGGCGCGCGCACAGGTTTGGGGGGGCCTGGGGAGCCCTGACGTGCGCACGGCCTGTCCATGCAAAGGAAGCTCAGTGTGTTGGATTTTATCAAAACATGGGGAAGTGTTTATGCATTTCATCCCATCTGCCAAACTGCTAGAGTGGAGTGGCAACACGAAATGAAATAAAACATGAAATTATGGAGACAGTAAGTGTGGGCTCTACACAAAGTCGTTTTAATTTTGATCATGTGATATTCCAGATCGCACACACTGCAGCACAGTCGGGGGTGGGATGTCCTTGAGAGTTTTAACACCACGCCTAGCCAGCAGAACCCCCCCCCCTGGAACCCCCGCGGGTTCGTTTAGTTTGCCACCTCTGGATGCCCGCGGGTGGCGTGACCATGAAAATGGCCGTGGTGGGGCTTCCCGCAGCCAGCAGAGAAAAGAAGGCGATGGTCGCCTTAACGAGGCCATCAGCATCAGAATCGAGTAGGAAACGGCCCAGCTGAACGGTGCGCTCTGGGCTACAGGGCTCAGCTCGGCTTTACGACCGGGATGAATACGCGGAGCGATCCTCAAAGCGAACCCCGCTCCAGCAGCGGATATGTGCTAAAAAACTGCGCCGCTAAAACCATCTCCATTGCAAATGACCACGTTGGGAAAACTCCACCTATTTCCTCAACTTACTGGGCCTACTGTGTGTGAAAGAGATGGTTCTCACATGACTGTACCAATAAAGGCCCAACGTGACAAAAACCAGGGAACGGAATGGTTGCAATTAATCAGGAATAAACTGGAATTCAACATTTTAGTCTTACTGTCAGTATTTTGTAAACAAGGCAAAATGTATAATATACCTAGATTATTTCAAAAACTACTTAATTAAAGAAAAGCATTAAATCTCGATGGTAACAATAGTGTCATGGGAGGATGAATACATTTAAGGAATCAGCCAGTTGATCCATATCTTAAAAATGATGCAGGTTTGCATGGAATTAACTAAATATTTCTGAATGATAATTACAGCCAATTATATATTTTAGACATTTTTAGGAAAACTGAAGTCGTAAAACATGACTTTACCTACCATTGATTCATCATATTTGTCAAACAAACACTGTGTGCTCAAGTTAAAAACCCTTTACGAGTTTCAAAAGAATAAAAGCTAAGATGTTAATGCTCTTAAGGGATTTTTTTCCCCACACTTTGTTCAGTATCATGGTGAATTTACCACTTTATCACAAAGGCACTTTGTGTCTGTTGTTATGTTAATAGTCTGCCGTTGTCGGCCAACTACTCATTTTTACAAATGACTAAAAAAAAGTTTTTGATTATATCACAGACGTCTAAGAATATGTTCAGAAACAAAAAGATTTTATTTGGAATAATTTAAAAATACAGGGTGTCAAAATACAGAAACAGAAGCATGTTTTCTTGTTTACAAAGTACAGTTCTATGTGCATCATTTTGCAACTTTCACCACTAACTTGGACTCCCAACCTTTTAAAAATGGCAGATTCTACAAAGCCATATGAATTAAAGCTACTGATTTAAATTCCTGGACCTTTTGTTGCACCTTTGTGTGTGTGACACATTAGAGTCCCCGTTCTGAGCAAGTTTCTGGGTTTCACACAACCTTAAGCTCAGACACTAAGGCAACATAAACACCGTTTGATATGCTGTAGCTTCTAAAGCAGGTACTAGTGGATTATCACCTTTGAAACTACTGTATTGATCACGACTGCAACCGTAACCATCCTCTGACGTACCTCTTGTTCGTGTAGGAAAGGAGTGAACGTCTGAAACACTCCCAGATTTATGGATGGTCAACGCCACGACGTTTGCGCCAGAATCGTCCGTTTTCAAAGCCGAGAGGACAGAAAAAGTTTGTAGCTAATTTCTCTCTGCTCCTTCCACAACTGTAGAGATGAACTGTTCCCGAAGAATGTTCTTGTCCAGGTTTCTACCTGCAGGACAGAGCAGAGATCTATGTATGATGGATTATAGTGGACGGCGGCTCTCAAGTTAGACATTCCAAAGCAGCATGATGCAAGAGGAAAAAAGGACTTTATTTTTGTAATTTCCTAAAAGAAAAATCCTACATAATGAAGACCCATAAACAACGATAATGTAATAATCATGGATGAAATTGAGACAAAATTGTAAAACTTATAGTTTGGTTGATTTCCAGAAACGTTACTCTCCATTTTTGTTTAATTCTCTGCTTGACACATTTAACATTTTTGCAGGTTCCGCTGAACTGCTGTGCAATGAATACAATCTTCAAGAAAAGCATGTCTCTATTTCCCAAATAATGTGTTCCAAATTACATACTTATATAAAAGGAAATTATGGACGAATAAAAAGCAAAACTCAGCCCAGATTTACAGCCAAGATCAGAACACTACTACACTGTTTTAGTACTACTAAGTTAACTTAAAACAAACAATAATAGAAGGTTTTCTAAAAGAGACATTTAATAAAAGTCAATGAATTGGCGGCCTTCCCGGCGGTGTGTAACCATACACATGTGAAAGAAGTGTGTGCGTGTCTTCACCTATAAAGACCAGTCGGTTGATCCGCGGGTTCTCCTCCCAAAGCTGTGGAGTCTCATTCAGGTCATACAGCTCGTGGACCCCCTGCAGCATCACTTGGTGGGCTTTGCTTGCAAATGACACTATGCCCTGAAAACACACACACATGAGTCACGAGTCACGAGTGCCACATTAACAGACACTGAATGAGGCGTTTGGAACTGATTAATACAGATAATAAAGCACACACGGACGACCATTGTGCCTTGCTGTACCTTTAACCGGATGACAGTCATGGGTTGTCCCTCTTTGTTTTTGAACATCTTTTCCCAAAGCAGCTCCTGGAACAGTGGAAAATGGCTGTTTACTTTACAAAGGACTGTGGAGTGGTAGAGCTAATGCGTAATTTGGGATGACGGGGATACGGTACCTGGATGAAAACATTCAAAGCATCCTCAGAGAGATCTCCAGCCACTTCAAACGTCACAGTCAAAATACTCTGAGGATGACATTAAGCACAATGTGAAAATATTATGAGTACATACAACAAAATAAGACATGTTGGGGCTCGGAAGAATGAAAAAAATGTTTTTTTGAATTAAATGAAATGAAGATTTGAATTAAACAGTTTTAAAGGGCTTTTATCCAGCAGAGAAAGAAGTGATTGGATAAAAAAGTAAAAAGTAAGCAGCATTTTAATATTGTCATGGCAAATAACAACTGGTTTGGTAGTTTATAACAAGGCATATCTTCTAAATTTAGTGTGAAATGAGTGTTATCCTATCAGATGTAGTCGAAGTACTCTGTTGCTGTAGCTGTTGTTAAGAGTAACAGTTCACTGGTGACATTTATTTAAAACACATTTTAACATATATTTTCAGTTCACTGAAACCTGAAAAAGTCATTATGAAAGTTAAACAAAAGAAGTGTTTTTACGCCCCGGCTGATGACTTTGTCAATGACTGTGTCAAAAATCACAACTCCACCTGAAACCCATCTTTATCTGCCGACATCCCTCCTTTGTCACTCTTTTTCACACACACACACACACACACACACACACACACACACACACACACACACACACACACACACACACACACACACACACACACACACACACACACACACACACACACACACACACACACACACACACACACACACACACACACACACACACTTCCTTACAGCATCAAAAAGGGGCACTTTGTAGATATTTGGGGGTTTTGTGTCAGAGTGTTAAGGTTACACACTTCCTTGTCATTTGGTATAACAACAGAAAAACAGCATTCTCATTTACATGAAAAGAGCAACACGGGGAAGAGGAGGGGGAGTGAAGGGGGAGGGTCTGAAGGACGGCCGAGCTTCATGCGGGAAAGGGAACTTGGGAGAAAACAGACAACAATGCCGTTATTTACTCACACAAACAACCCTCATCTCTGCTCATCCTGTGATAAAAGGTCATGGTATAAAGCACAAGATGAGGCCTAATTGCTGCGAGGAGTCATCTGGTCTAAAGCTCGATGAAAACATCAAGACAAATGGCATGAGGCTAATCCGGGATTAAATACTCTTCATTATTTACATCTTCACAGAAAAGAACTGGACTTAATTGATGTGTGGATGTTGGGAAGATACACTCTATTCTTATAAAAATTATACACTTTCCTATTTATATCTGACTTTCTAATTAAATGGTGAAGCCTGGTCTGTGTCTTGCATTTTATGACATGTGGGATTCGGTTCAAACAACTGTAAGGCCATAATACGAAGCCAAGACTCTAGTCAGTCTAGCCAACGCAGCGTGCCCAGTCTACTGAATGTCTATGAAGCCGTGTATGAGCGAGACCGGGTGACAAGGAAACATCAAAAGCCCTGAAGTCGATCCCAACACAAAAACCAAAGCAGGGAGGGAGTATTCACTACAGCGTTACAGCCTGGGGGAATGCAAGGCACAATGTTAGCCCCAGGAAAATGCACCCCCCCCCCCTTTTATGCCGTAGGAAACGATGTGTTGAAATAAATTAGCAAACAAAACAAGGAATACTGTAAGAGACGCAAAGGGTTAAGTATCGGCAGTAAAAGAATAAAAGAATAACCGAGTCAGGGTTTGGACCATGCAAACAATACCTTGTCGAGATGCGGCCTCGTGTCTTTCACAAGTCGGAGCTTCTCTGCGAGACTTTTCAGAGGAGAGAAATGATTACAGATCGTATTTAAAATTTATTTAAAAAGGCTCAAAAGATACATTTTCTACCTTCATGAAAGTCAGTCATATCATATATTTAACAAATGCATATGTCAGCTGTACTTCACGGCCATCTGTTGCCTGTTGAGTCATAAAGGATGGACCAGAGCTACATTTTGCGAAAATATGTCATTTTTGGAGTCAACAAAAAGCTTTATATGATAATGACATTATTTTATATATATTTTTAGATGGTTATTATTTAAATATCCCTGCAGAGAGAGCACAACCTCCCTTCTGGTTGCTGATATTTTTTAGGTGAAAAACTTGATGTGATAGAATCGTTATTGTCTTGGACTAAGAGTCATTTTATGTAATTTTACATTTTGTGTTGTTGAACTGCAGTGATTTTGTGGATTATTTTTCTACTTTAGGAATCTTAACCATGAAACAAGGGGGTAGACATGCAGGATGTGCACGTGGTTTTACTTTTTTTGGGCCATGGAAGTTGTTGATGGGATAACATATTTTGCATGATTGTATTTTTATGATTTCCCTGAAACATTGCTTGATCTGTATGTCATTTTTATGGCTATCTATTATGAAAAAAATATTTTAAACTCACAAAGGCTTTCCAGGTTACAATAAATGTCAACCTGAAGATACAATACTTTTGAAAAACTCCTCTCCATGTTCTCTCCTCTCTACACAGTTTTTGCCTTCGTGTTGTGTCTCCCAGTATAATGCCCTGCATGCTGTATCACTGCTTAATGACACAACTCTGAATGGACTTGTGAAAACTTTAGAAATGGCAATTAAATCCGACAAAACACTGACCACCACCCCCAAACAAACTACAGCCCTTGTTCTCCCCTTCAGACCTCCTCATCCTCCCCCTTCCCCGCTGACCTCACAAGGAGGCTAAATGCAGCGTCCAGCAGCTTGAGCCCTGCGTGCTGTTAGTACCACACAGGCGGAGCGGCGGGGGGCCGCTTCAAACAGCCAGCGTGGGACGGAGGGGAGGAGGGGCTTGGACTCTCAAAGGCGAGGGGGGGGAAGGAGCTTTCTGTTGGGACAAGGGGGGGGGGGGGGGACTCCTCGGGAGCCAGTGGACACACACAGCTCTAATCCTCCGCAGCTGGTCTCAGAGACACTGACCGAGGGCATGTAAGAGAGCTTTAACACAGCGGCCCGTTTCATTCACATGAAAGGATGAACACCGACTCTATTCATAAGAATGACATTCTACGGGGCACACAATATGATGACCACCCCGAGGTGTCACAGGGGGACGCTCAATAAGAGAGTGTGTTAATTAGAGAGAAACATGATGAGCAACAGTATCAAAGACCGCTGGGTGCACCGTTCAGACGGACCAGCAACAAAGGCTGTCAATGCAGCCCCGATAAGTTTTGATCCTTCTTTTCAAACAGAACGTGGTGGGTGCTGTATCATCTGCAAACTGGATATTGGTGCCTACCTCAAACATACAGTAAAGTACAGCTGAAGTGACAAATACTTTTGTTTTTTTCTTCTCTGTAGCCTATTTGTTTCCTCTTATCCACAGTAGAGAGTGGAGCATACCATTTTTCCCTTAAATATGTGATTATTTATAATATGTAATTTAGAGACATCACTTTTCTGCCAGAGACTTTTTATTCCAACTCTAAAATGTCCCACTTAATACTTATCTACGTCACCAAATTCCAGGGATCCTCATGAATGCTTCTTTGACAAATATCAGCTGATAAGTCTTTTTTTAAATGCCCAAATATCAATATTGGTATTAATCTTAAAATACCAATATTTATTTATTTTTTTTAAGTTTCTTGGCCGTTGAAGTATCTTTTTCTGAATAAATACATTTTGTGAACATGAACCCTAAACAGGACAAAAAGCAACTCACTTAGCTCCATCCTTACTGTCGAAGGAATGCAGATCCAGCACTTCAGAGAGATCCACCCTGTGGAAGAAGATCACTGATTATAAGTTGGCTAAAACAAACATTGAGGGGCAACTGAAGGGGTGAACTGGCTCAAGCAAAAAGTGGTGGGAATGTTTTTCCGATTAACCCCTCGTTGCACGGTGTCTTTCATCTGTTCACCCTGGCCTGAACTCTGCGGGAGGCTCTGAAACACACCCGAACCTTTGATACACACTGCTTGTGTTAGCCAGATGCTAGCTGGGTCCGATAACACACAACATGCTAACACAGAGGGCACATATACACACATATTTGCACACATGCTCTTTCAAACGTACGCAACCACATCGATTTGAAGACCCTGGGTCAAAGAGCAAAGACTTCTGGGTAACTGGACACCATTGAAGGTTTAGTGTTTATTCAGGGTGCAGCAGTGTGTGTGTGTGTGTGTGTGTGTGTGTGTTGGGGGATTCTCTTGCACAATGTCACGCCTGAACAGTTTCATCTTTGATATAAAGATCTGAGCGGGAGCAGCACGTGGAGTTCATCTGTTACACTTTTTGTTTTGGAGAAACTTACCTTGACCTCTGGCTTTCTAGAATCTTGACAAGACCATTTACAGACCTGAAGTGAGAGGGGGGGGAAAAGTTTAATACTTAGATAATGAACGAAGCTTGCTCCGTCTCCTCCATCCATTTACAACGTTGTTCTTTTTGCCCTCACAAAGGAGGCCAAATGTACTGTTGGCCCAGAGTTACATAAGGAGCTCAAATATAAGAGCATGGATTAAAAAAAGCAGAATAAGGCAGTAAGGATGTGAAGCTGACCTGACCGCCTCTCGGGTCTGAGCGAGTTCCTCCTCAGTCACCAGGTCTGTCTTGTTGATAATGGTCAGGTCAGCGACGGCAATCTGCCTATAAAGACATTAAATACAACATTAGCTTTAATGCCCATACAAAAACCAACAACGGGGACAGGAATTTGCACCGAGTGTCACACTTGCAGTGTGTAACGGTGTAAGTATACGGGTTTTCATGGGTGGTACATGTCAAACTCAAATGGGAGCTGAGCGCTGTTTAGTTTAGAGGTGAAAACACAAATAAAGACCAAGAATGCAAAGGGTCGTGCAATGGGTCTTTCTTCACCAGTGTATTTGTTCAACAACACCGCACAGCTGCTGGAAGAGACAAACAGAGAGAGAGAGACCAGGGAGACGGACTGGCGGGTGGCAAGAGTACGGTCAACATGTTATGAGACATGGCGTCGTGAATACGGAGCCTTTTTTAAAGTTATTGTTTTGGCCTTTTTTTGCCTTTATTCAGATAGGACAGTGTTAGCTATAAGGAGTTAGAGAGAGGGGACGACTTGCAGACAGGGCCGCCGTTCGGATTCAAACCCGGGGCTGCAGTGTCTTTAGTCCTTTAGTCTTTAAGGAACAGTTTTGGGAAAAACTCAGCTTCCACCAGTTTAGCTTAGCTTAGCACAAAGACTGGAAACGGGGGAAACAGCTAGCATCTACCAGCATCCTCTATGGCTCACTAATTGATGTTTGGTCTTGTTTTTATCCCTAAACATGGCAGTGTGGTTTCCCTCTGTAAGAAAAACGTATAGGTGTATTACCCCAAACTGAAAACGAAGTATTTAAAAAGAAGAAAAGCAAACATACCTGGCTGCTTCATTGACGAGTCCTTCTGCTTTTTCCTCTGTTAGTTGCTACAGAAATCAGAGATGGTGAACATAACTTACACATGCAATAAGAAAATTAAAGAAATAAAGAATTGTTCAAGCTGACCCTCTAGATTTCCAAATTTAAGCATCTTCTTCAAAAAAAAAGAATGGTAAAAGAAAGTCTTTGTGAACTTAGTGACCTTTCTCAACACAGGAATGCACAGGAGATTGCTTTTCATTTTGTGCTTGTGTGCCAGCACCATTTTCTCCAAAACAGTTTAATATGTAACAACAGACAGGGCAGGATCACGACCCCCATGAGTGTCAATCTGACATTAATCTGTCACGCGTGCATCACCACAGCTTCATCTCTGAAGGAATGAATGACAACAAAATGTATTAAAAGAACACAATAGAACGACCAGTTGCTGCTTTTTGATTCAACACCTTCTGCACTCAGAGACAAAGGCCCTTCAGAGGTTGGGAGGCCAAGTTGACTCGAAACCTCTCAGACAGTTGAGTGGATGTGACAGTCCTATTACTATGGCCACATCTCTGATATCAATTACTCCTTCACTATCAGTTATCCTCTGCCTCCGTCTGTCTCCCTCGTCTCGTCTCTCTCCAATGAGAAGACAGAGCAGCACCCATAGGCCATGAAATGTGTCACCTCACTGAGTATGACACCTTCAAATGAGAGCCTATTATCTAGGTGTCACTTGTCCTGTTCCTCTTTACATGCCACAGGGAGGGCAGGATGTGTGTCCTCTGCTACTCACTGTGGGTTCACGAACAATCTCACAAGTTTAACAGCTTAGTGATTGATGTATTACCAGGACGCCTATAAAATGCCAAAGAATGGCAAAACTCAAACCACAATATACCACAGTCCAAAGCCACAGCTTTAAAGTGTTTGTTAAGTTTGGCTAAAAGTCCAAAACCTTCACATATTTTAATTTACAGACATTTAAGAAGCTCCGGCCATCAAATGTTGAGCACATTTGGTCGATAAAATGTCTTCAATAATGAATCAACTTTCAAAAATATAAATAAACAATCATGATAAAAGAAGAGGGAAAAAAAAGAAGAATATCTTCTTATCACATACCTTCAGTCCATACTTGGCGTCGATGACTGTGACGATGCCTAGGATAAACAAAGTGATCAAATGTGTCACAACTTGTGCGCATTCTGTTCCAAATTGCCTTTTGGTGTTTAGCTTTGCCCGTTTGTCTAAACCACTTTCTCTGAGTTACTTGAGGTCCACTTTTGGTCTGCTAGCCTGTCACAACAGAGCGGACAGCTGAGTATTTAGTGTGAGAAGTGAGACGGCATTCATGGAAGCTCACACACAAAGACCAGTACGACTGGATACACGATACAAGGAAATATGTCACAACCTACAAACAAGTCAGAGAAAACTGTCTCTTCAAAACTAGCCTACAGTAGGAGCTATTTAGAAATCATATTATTTTATTGTTTGTCGGTCTTAGAATAAAGCATTTTAAGGCTTTTATAGTTTAAAACTGTAACAATGGCAGCACTAAATTTAATGGCTCCCCTTAAGACCAGCAAAGGTATGTTTGACATACTGGACAAACCCATTAAGAAGGAAAAAATAAGAGTATTCCCAACAACAATTCAGTTGCATGATAGACAAAGACACACTGTGTCGTCACAAATATCTTACCATCCAAATAGATGTCACTGCCGAGCTCTGCATCGACCCAGAACATGGAGGCCACAGCTCCTACCGGAGCACATGAACATTGTTAGATTGGAAGTGACTGAAATGAACACACACAAATCCAATTTTTTCAAAATGTCAGGTAGGGAAACATTTTCTTTAAAGAGGCTGTTTTCTTCCTTGTGTATTTTTTCCTATAATGTACTCATTAAACTATATTTTTCCCATGAGGCCTTCAAGAAGAGAGAAAACAAAGCCAAGCCTTGTGTGTTGCACAGGAGTAACTGATCAATTAAACACAAAATGTGAGATGTCAAAGATAATAGATACACTTTACAAGATTGAAGATGTAAAAATGATCACATATTTTTGAGGGGGGGGGGGGGGGGGGATTCAAGTGCAATAACGATATTGCCAATAAGTTTAAAATAGTATTTAAATGAATTTAGAAATGCAGTCAATTATTTTCATTTTTTCTTAATTAGCAGAGGTGATTTGAATTCATTGTTTAAAGAATAAAGATGACAACATGCACAAAGAAGTGAAACGTGCCCATCACTATTTCCCAAGTGCAAAGTAACATCTTCAAATCACTTAAAACCCTTGGATTTTCAATTCATACTAATAATGTAGAACAGAGAAAAAGCAGTGAAAGTGACATTTGATTTGGGCATTTTTCTTTGATAAGTGACATAGGATGTATGTAATGATAATTTGATCATTTCAACGTGGAGTGAATTAACTTTGTCATCCAGGTCTTCCATTTTTGTGTCTAAAGTCAGCATTGCATTATTCAGAGAAACCCTGCATGCGTTCGTTTCAGTCAGAGCTCTGTAGAGCAGATAAAACCAATATCAAGAAGCTTCCAATCGTTTATCTCCTGCTGGTACATTTTGTTTGTTTCTATTTTGCTGTGAACCCCAGCGGTTATTACAACAGCCGATGTTACCATGCCAGCCACAGCTTGTTCACATAATGCCCTTTTGTCAAACTGTCAAACGAGAATAAGGAAGCATTGTAAATATTTGATGGGTGCGTAATGAAAACACTGTTTTTGAGTGGCATGTTTCGCATAACTCATCCAACCTCTTCCTGAATGGCGGCGGGGAATCCCCCGGGAGCTTGTATGATTGACGGCACTGCCGGAGCCAATGACAGACCTGTCCTCGTCGATAACGAGCCTGTCTCAGCCAATGACGGGGCAGAGAAGCGAGGACAGCCCCGGTCTGAGTGTGCCCTGTTGGTTCTGTCTGTGAGGCCACACGCTGCTACCTCCTGACACCTGTCACTTAACGACATGCCCCGATTGTCAGGGCGCTCGCCCGGTAATGGCCTAATATTGATTTCCTGATTCAAATCCAAGAGCTGAGCAGACAGCTAGGTGGGTAGTTTTTTTTTTGGCTGCCCTGATGGAAATAGCTCTTTGGAGGCTCCTGTCACAGCAACACAAGTCTGGTTCTCAGAGTTACAAAATGTTTCACTTCTGATGTGGGTAAAGCCCACATCAGAAGTGAAACATTTTGCCTTTGCTGAGGTTTAGCCATCATTAAGATACAAAGAGAAAAAGACATTGCACGATCCAAGAGTCGGCCCTAAATATAATGCAAGGAATACGTTGTTCTGTGTAACATGAGAAGACTCCAATGGAGCAGTCTTAAGTCAAACCCAATGTACTTCTATACAGTAGAGTCCAGAACGGTAACATTAATAGTGGCCATTTAACCTTTTCAGTCCAGATAACACTATCCTGATGATTTTAACAAAATGTGTGGTACCTGGATCAGCGAGTCCTGTGGTTTCCAGCAGGATGTAGTCAAACTTTCCTTTCTTCTCCATCAGGTTCTCAATGGCTTTAAGACCGTTGTCCCTGAAAAATAAGATTACAGCCACCAATTATCATTGTCTACACTCACATACTACAAACTGTAATATGAAGGGGCAGGGCATGATACACTTAACTTCCTCCTGTCTCTCCTCCAACTTGAATGATTTTATTGATTTTTTTTCTTTTTCATATTTGTATTTTAAGTCATGTTAATATTGTACTTTGTATCAAATCAAAGTGAGAATGACCATACCAGAGATGCATTATACCTCAACAAAACAATCATAACACACTATTACTGCATTCTTATACCTGCATTAGCACAGCAGTCCAAGCGTGTATGTAAACAGGTGAGGAATTAGCTTAATAATTTAAATAATTTAAGCAAAGCAGCAAGTTGAACCTCTAATTTGTGTTTTAATTAACACACATAACGGACTACAACTAGTCTACATACTTGACAGAACAGCAGAGGCAGCCGTTTCTCAGTTCCAGCCATTCCTCGTACAGCTCTCCTGCCTGGCTTACTGAGAGGGACTTCTCCAGGGCGCTGCCTGCAAGTAGACGATGGGGAAGAGAAAACAGATAAGCCTAGTATATAATTATATAAATAATTTGCATATTAATTCAAAAAAAGAATAGTGCCCAAACCAGCCTAAATATTTTAGATAGAGTTCAAATTTAAAGTAATCACTGAACCAGATTGTGTAGCCTAGTTAGTTGGTAAAAACACACATGCATGAACTCCTTTCAATTCTAGGCAAAGTTGCTAATGTGCTGCTCTCTTGTGGAAAACGGAGGGAATAACACAATAAGCATCAGCCGCCAATATGCATTCAAACAGACAGTTTGAAGCATATTTGTTAGTTCTGAATAAAATGAAACTGCTACTAATTTGGATTTCTCTGAAAGTCATGATTAGTTTACCCTCTCCAAATTCATTGAGGATGACAGCAATCCGCTTGTTGTGTTGTTCTGTCAAGATGTAGTTCAGGAGTGTCGTCTTTCCAGCACCTATGAAGAAAGAAATGCATAGAAATGATGAGGAAGCATAACGAAAATCGATCATTAGGTGAACAACACCTGGTCCCGTCGTTGGTTGGGATGAGTGTCTGAGGTCATATTCAGTCTGACCTCTTTTCAACACTAAGAATCACACATCAGATCTTGATGAACGAGTTATTCAAGCTAAAATCTTGCACCAGGAGGAACCCGGGGCCCATTGCACCAGGAGGAACCCAGGGCCCACTGCACCAGGAGGAACCCAGGGCCCACTGCACCAGGAGGAACCCAGGGCCCACTGCACCAGGAGAAACCCAGGTGATGATCATGGTGTATTGAAGAAAACTTGAAACTGGCAAGACCATGGCATGAACTAATGTTTACAATGTTGGCTGAGATAATAAATCAAGTGAGAAGTAGGCTCATTTTTTCACAGACTTCCATTCAAATCAGACTTCTTTTTTCAGAGGAGTCGCCCTCTGATGGACGGTAGAGAGAATGCAAGTTTAAGGCACTTCAGCATTAGCTTCCATTTTCAGAACTGGAAGTTGGGTTCAATCAACGTATTTAAATATTTGAAAACTCACTTATGAACCAGTTTTGAACGTCTTTTCGAGAGAAAGACGTTTTTTTAAACAGAAAATGCTTGCTGGGTAAAAATTCTTCAAAGATGTGAGTGCACGTGTCTCACCGAGGTAGCCTGTGATGATAGTGACAGGGATCTGCTCTGCAGGGGGACCAGGCGGGGTGTCGATGGGCACCAACTCTGGGCAGTCATCTTCCTCCTCCATCACCACACCGTCCACACCCGAGATCATGTTCTGTCAACAGGGAGACGAGCTGGAGCTGATGAAGCAGCACAGAAACACGTTTGAGTGGGATTACTGGTGAAGCAGAAGGAAAGCAATCCCGTTTCAAAGCGTCATACACATCAAAATAACGGATAAATTATTCGTCAGATCGTAGAATTTCAGCAAAACAACAACAAAAGACCGACGAGCTGTATTTGTGGTCATTAAATGCGAGATAAAAAGTGTTAAGAGCCCAGAAAACGTGAAGTAGTGAAAGTGTGTGTTCAGTGAGCGAGCAGAGCCAACATGGACGTCACATAGTAACAGCAAAACAAAGCCCCTCCCCTTCTTTTACGGCGGCTACTGACAAATTACCTGACTGTTTCTATTCGGGATGCAGACGCTTCAACTTCTCTTCCAATACGTCCCGCTGCACACCGCTGCTGTTGCAGATTTTGACAGCGTGCGACACCGTAGAGGCTCCGTCCCGAGCCTGACTCCGCAACAATAGTTCCGCTTTCCTTCGCGGTGTTCGGACCGGAAGAAGATAAATAACATTATGCAGTGAGCCCGGACCGGGGATTAAAAATGTCGATCTGTAATCGAATTACGTCTTCGTCAATCCCACATTGTGTGACGCAGTAATGTGCAGTTTATACATAGGCCTTACATGTGTCTATAAACTGCAGTAATAAAACAAGCGAAATAATAAGAGTCTATAAGAAAAGGCACCTGATATTAAAGCTCGTTTTCACACATTAGGCAAAAGCGTATTTTGTTATTTTACGATGTCAATTTTCAAAAATAAAATAAAATAAAAAAAATCCCAATTTAATTGTATCACTACATACATCAGAAGCTGCACATTTATTGCAATTAATAGTCCATCGTGACTAAAAACATTTAAACATCTGTTCGGTTATTGTGTAGTTTCTGTTTGTCATCAGCGCTCTTTTTAAACTGAGTCCTGTTCTTTCTTCACGCCTCCAGGTGGCGCTATTTACCAAATATTAGGGCAGACACGATGCAGACGGCTGCAGCCTTCTTGTGAAGGCCTAACCCGCTTGCATTAATACGCGCGGGTGTGTGCGTGCATGTGTGCGTGCATGTGTGTGCATGTGTGTGCGTGTGTGTGCGTGCGTGTGCGTGTGTGTGTGTGTGTGTGTGTGTGTGTGTGTGTGTGTGTGTGTGTGCAGATCGATGGTTTGCTCTCAATGAGAAAGTTCATCCCCCACTTCTGAACTCCTAGAAGTGACCGCACCGACAGCTTCAGCCTTCATACCGGGCAGTGTGGACGGTGCAGACACAAGCAGTGTCCGGTTGCAGACCGGTCCCGACACAATTCCCCCCTGCCGTCAGTCAAAGGTCTATTTTTGGCCCCGAGGCTCAGCTGATTGTGGGCCTTGAAGATTCTGGCCCTCCCTGCTCTTTTCTTTTTTTTCCTGTCTTGCAGTCAGTTGTTCAGACTTATTAGGAAAAGAGGGAGTTGTCTAACAGCAGAGGAGTGTTTTGCTGGATGTTAACTCCAGTACTGAGGGATGCAGCTCTGTGGGCTCCAACACGAGCTGCGGAGGTGAGACCATTTGGGGCCGGGTGTTTCCTTCCATCCCTGTAGCGGCGCTTTACAGGTCGACGAGGTCTTCAGAGAACTTGAGCTTTCAGCTTCAGGTCTGTCTGGTCTGGGTCCCGACGAGGAGGATGGAGATGAGCCCCATCCCGGTGGTGACGGTCCAGACCGCCCCCTTCGACGACCAGCGGCCCGGGACCAACGGGCTGCGGAGGAAGACGGCGGTGTTCGAGGGGAAGAAGAACTACCTGCAGAACTACATCCAGAGCGTGTTGTCCTCCATCGACCTGCGGGACCGACAGGGCTGCACCATGGTGGTGGGCAGCGACGGCCGCTACTTCAGCCGGGCTGCCACCGAGGTGATAGTGCAGATGGCAGCTGCCAACGGGGTAAGAAGGGAAGGGGGGCACCGCTGGTTCTCACATAGGGTCTCCATTAGGCTATATCATCATACTAAACACCTCTAACCATTAAGACTGATATGTAATTTTAATTATAGTTATGAAAATAAAGCAGCAGTTATCAGCGTGTTAAAAGTGAAGATTAAATAAACTCCCCAAGAATGAAAATGTTTAACCAAAGTCAAGTGGTTCCCAAATGGGGATGATGGTGAAGATGGATCTAAAGGGTCAAGATGATTACCAGTATAGGATATAAAGAAAAACAACACTTTTTTTTCTAATAGTTTCCTTTTTTCTCCTAAGATACTGTAGAGCTTTATATTCCCAGGCCTTTAAAACTATACAAATTAAAGTGTGAATGAAGTGAAAAATCAGTCGTCTATGAAACTGCTCACAACTCACGGACAAGCAGTGAAACTTTGACACAAGCAGAAAAGGAAGGCAACATTGCTGTAGTCCATGAACAAGTGAACTAACATTTAATTGATTAGGCTGATACATGTACTCTCAGAAGAGATTGTCATATTAATTCTTAAAAAATACAGCTTTTTTAATGCAGACTTTAAATTGTACACATCCACATACTGCATTAATTGGTCAAAATTTGTTTTTGCATAAAATCATGACTCATACATGGCATTAGCTCATCCTCATACAGACATAAAACACACGAAGAAAGTAATAATCTGTGGTATTATATACTATATACATACATGCAAACCCATCCAAAGTGTTTGTGAACTCTGAAGTGTCAGCAGAAGACAAATGAAAGAAGGAAGACAGAGGGGAGGAACATCCCCACGGCTCATTTAAAACGCTTGCTCTGAGATCTTTGTGATTGGTTTGGACAGGTTCCAAAGGAAAATCTGAAGGGAATAGAATTTGTTTTTCAGATCAGTCTGTTTTTTTTCTGCTGGTCCTGCCAAATGTCTCTTGATGTCGGCCTTATCAGCACTTCCATCCATCCTGCTCTATTTTCCTGCCGACGTATGTCACCACCCCCTCTCGCTGTTCCACCTCTCCAGGGCCAAACTTCATGCTTTGGGGATCCCCTGTCACATGGCATTGAACCTGAAGTCAGGATAGTGGCGACACTTGCAGATAACCCACCCAACAAAGCATGGCTTCCCTTTTTTACACTAGTTACTGAATACCATCCAAACGTGGTGGGAAACAGACTGCTGTACGTGTGTTCTACACAATACTACGCAGGCTAAATGTGTTTTGAAGAAGGACATTTCTGAGGGTGGTCCCTCACTTTCCATGTTTCTTTATATACACATGCAACATGCCGGATGTTGGGAGGATACACTGACGTCAGGAGAATAAATTCCTCTCCAGTGAGGGCACTTTTATTTAGAATAGCAGATATGCAGGGGAATTATGGGATGCTGGTGGTATTACCACGTCAAAAGTAGCATATAAATTATAAATAGAGTGCAGCTTTGTTATTTAGGCACCCTCTTGAGGCAGATCATTTGCTTTTTAAAGCTGACTGGCAATTAGTCACCTTTAGAAGGATAAGATGCTTTGGGCCAGTGTTGCTTTCAGTTCCAGTCGGACAGACGGGCGCTTTCAGGTCATTGTAGAGAGAGAGAGAGAGAGAGAGAGAGAGAGAGAGAGAGAGAGAGAGAGAGAGAGAGAGAGAGAGAGAGAGAGACTTTAGAAACACTACCTGACTTATTTTTCTTCTGCTTCATTTCCTCATGGATGGTCATTTTTCCACACAACAATTTTCCGCAGAGCATATATATTCATATTCACATGGCATGAAGGGAAACATCCACACTTCTTATCAGACAGCCTTATTACAACAGGTGACATCCTGGAGTTATGTGAGCGAACCTCTTTAATATCTGTGCTTTGCAGATTGGGCGTCTGGTCATCGGTCACAACGGCCTCCTGTCCACCCCTGCTGTTTCCTGCATCATCAGGAAGATCAAGGCCATTGGAGGGATCATCCTCACAGCTAGTCACAACCCCGGAGGTCCGGGCGGAGACTTTGGGATCAAGTTCAACGTGGCAAACGGAGGTGAATCCTGAGAAAGTGTGATTGTTTTTCTGATTAGAAAAAGGAAGGGGGTGTGGTATTAATGCGCGTCTTTCTTCGTGTGGTAGGCCCGTCTTCGGACACAGTGATGGAGAGGATCCACCAGGTGAGCCGGACACTCGAGGAGTACGCAATCTGCCCCGATCTCCGCATTGACCTCTCCAGGCTGGGAAGACAAGAATTTGACCTGGAGAACAAGTTCAAACCGTTCAGAGGTACAATCCTCACTCACTCTTTTCTTCTTTCCATAATTCATACAAACACATTCTGATACGAAGCATCACTTCTCTGTGTTTCCAGTGGAGATCGTAGACTCGGTTGAAGTGTATCTACAACTGCTGAGGAACATTTTTGACTTCAATGCCATTAAAAGTCTTCTCACGGGACCAGATCAGCTCAAGATACACATAGATGCCATGAACGGAGGTCAGACAATTCATCAGCTGCCGTCTGAAACGCCTGAGCTGTTTGTAAATGTTATTTGGGGATTAAAATGCGTCCGTTTCTGCCTCTCCTCGTGTTTTGGTACAGTGATGGGCCCCTATGTACGCAGGATCCTGTGTGATGAGTTGGGAGCTCCCGCTAACTCGGCTGTCAACTGCGTCCCTCTGGAGGACTTTGGCGGCCGAGCTCCAGAGCCCAACCTGACATATGCCACCTCTCTGGTAGACGCCATGAAAGGAGGTGACTTTGGCCTTGGAGCTGCATTTGATGCAGATGGGGTAAGACATCTGTCTATTTTTCAATGCCTTCAACATGTCTGGAGGGTTTCTTTAACATTTTTAAATGTCATTTTAAGCATTTATACGTCATATGTCAAATTCACCTGAAAGAGGCACATACATGTTAATGCATACATACTTTAATATGTATTTAATATGTGTAGTTTAATATTTAGTAGTGTGCAGTTTTAAATGGACAGTTGTATAAAAGTATTTTACTGCATAAGGAGTTTTTTTTCAGATGATGTTTGGGTCGTCCCTAAAAACATTAATTAGATTTACAAACATTAGCATGGTACTGCGTCATTTGTGCTGAATGGTTGCCCTTTCTTACGTATCCTGGTTTATGATAGATCACTCGGCAAAAACTATTCCGATTTTTGTTTTTACCAATTAAGACTAAATCAGTGTAATAACTCCCAATATTTAGATACCAGAGATAGGCCTTATTTTATTGGTTTTATTTAATTTAGTTTGCTCATTGATAACAGGAAGAAAAGCAATGATCCAACGAGCAGCTCACTTTTTCCACAATGTCATCCAATAGTCATTTGTACTGCACACACACACACACACACACACACACACACACACACACACACACACACACACACACACACACACACACACACTTCACTGAGTAAATTAACTTAGCATCAGGAGAATTATGTCATATCCCACCAGGCTTGGTATCTTCACAGTCATTAGCGCCAGTGGTAGTAATCTTACTGTGTGAAGGTCTCTTTTTGTTGTGACATAATACCGTAACCAAAATCTTCAAAATATTAAACAGTCATTGTGATTATCTCCAAACACTACTAATCTATTAGCTGGATCAATTCATTGTTAGTGTTGGTCTTTTCATGGGGTTAGTCGCCTGTTAGCAATATGAAAAAGATCACCAGCCTTATCCTTCGATATCTCCTATGATGCATGATCAGACGAGACTCACACTGCATCATATTGTGCTGTGCTGTTGTCAGGACCGGTACATGATCCTCGGAGAAAATGGCTTCTTTGTGAACCCGGCAGATTCAGTCGCCATCATGGCTGCCAACCTCTCCACCATCCCCTACTTCAGACAGCAGGGAGTCAAGGGCTTTGCCAGGAGTATGGCCACCAGCACAGCCCTCGACAGGTACACCACACACCAACACGCACACACACACACACCACCACCACCACCACCACCACACACACACACACACACACACACACACACACACACACACACACACACACACACACACACACACACACACACACACACACACACACACACACACACACACACACACACACACACGCGCACACACACACACACTCAATGGGATCTAAGGGGTCCAAGAGGAAAAGGGACTGGAGCATGTTGATTTATTTGCAGCCTTTAATGGTGCAAATACACTAATGTCTTTGTAAGAGTCCAAACTTTATGCACTAGTCAAAACAGAAACAAAAAAAATCACACATATATCTTAAATAAAGTACTTTACCCATCAATGCGTAATAAATTAGAGGTAATCAGACCACAGGGACACCATGGGTGGACCTCTCCCTACAAAACTCCTGCAGCAGCCCAATCTCTGGAGAGCGACAGGACTCTCAGATGAAGACTCACCCACTATGAATAAGACTGTGAGACGACACACAACCCCCACGCACGCATTTTTACTCGCTGCCTAAAAATATTGTCTGTTATGTAAGACTAGAGGCGAGCAGAGGGTGCCGAGTGAGACGATGTGATCCCAGCGAGTCAGCCCCATTAACATTGTTCCAGTAGGAGGGATCCCAGCACCGCACCCCAGTGAGGTTCCGAGCAGAACACTGCTCAATGGAAGTGTGTCATATGACAATGAGGGCACCAGAAATGTTTCATGTCATTTTTTGCAAATATTTTACGTTATCAAAGTACAGGCTTACAGGCATACAGCGCACACACACACACACACACACACACACACACACACACACACACACACTGTAGAACAAAAAAGACTATAAGAATATCTCCTTCATTTCTTGTGGTCTATTTTTTCAGCATTTGCCTCTTTTGAATTGATGACAGCATAAATTCAATTTCCTGGAACTTCGGTCATCCAATCTCCTGAGAAGTAGAATTACCGTACGGTGTGATGTCTATTACAGATAATACCTTAACTACAGATTGTATCATGCTGTGGGCTTTCTGAAGAGCTTCGTCAGAAATACATTTATTAAATTATGTAACATTTTCAATTTTTTTCCCTTGTTAAACCAATTTTGCCAGCATACTCTGGGGTATGTCGTCTTATGTAAAGCACACCTAACGTTTCTATGAGAGCTTAGCTGATAGTTACTGACTGTTATTGCTGCAGAACAGGGTCACTTTGTCCAGGTTCATCACCACTTGAGTTCATAATGTAACACTCTTGTCTCTGGATGCAGAATGTACATAGCTGCATGTCTCCGACAAACTCCAGGAAGTGTTGAAGTACTTGGTAGTGTGGTGTTGGACCCTGGAGTCGGCCCAAGTGTAGGCCTTTTTAGGTGTGCAAGTGGCCTGTGTGCATGCGTGTGTGTCTGTGTGTGTGTAGTAAGTGTTTAGACTGAGGTTCCCTCCCTGCTGTGTGTTTATGCATAGTCAAGCATAATGTGACGGTGTATATACTGTATAGTTGTGTGTGTCCGGAGGGAATATAAGGGAAAACGACAGCGAGAAGAAGAATGTATTTGGGTTCAGATGGACAGGAGGGTGGAGTTGCAAGTGTTAAATCATGGGTAGGCTAAGAGTGTCAGTCCTATTGCATTGTGTGCTTTTTGTGTGTCCCTGTGTACTTTAAACGAGGGCTGATGCAGTCAGGGGGTGGGGGGGATTGCTCAGAGGCAGAGAAAGTGTGAGTGTGTGTGTGTGTGTGTGGGGGGGGTGGGGGAGGGGGGGTTGGTAAAGGAAACATCTGCCTCTCCTTTAACCGTTCCAGGGAGGAGAGGATGCAGGGAGAATAGAGCCACTGGTACCCGTTACCAGGGTGAAATCTGACTTCCTGTCCTGAATCGCTGATTAGCATGGCGAAGTAGAGGGGTCAAATGTTGTGTTGTAACTGAACTGTTTTTTAATGATTGTTATTTCTGTTGTGCTGGTTACTAGATGACAACAACAATCAAAAGACCATTCTTTCCATGTGACCATGTGCCAATTCTTTAGCCATTGTAAGACATGATGTGCTACTACCACAGGGTGTGCTTTTATGGATTCATTTTCATTCCATGCGCCCATCGAGTATTGTGGTATTTGTATCCTGTTTTTCATCCCCTGGAAAACGAGGTCCCTATAACGAGTTCTGTCCCGAGCAAAGATCCCATCCATGTCCACACTCCTCAAGCAGAGACGTTCTGCTGGCTTGGTCATGTGCACCATATGGAGGGTGGCAGAATCCCCAAAGACCTCCTTTTATGGAGAGCTCACTTCAGTGGAAAAGCCACCAGGACAGCCATGCAGATGTTTGTGAACGTGACCTGAAAACCACAAACATTGACAGACCTATACTTGGAAAGCCTCGGTGAAAGGTAGAGACACGTGGAGGTTTGAAATCCAGAGGAGACTACAGATATTTCAAGATGAGAAGAGGGCCTGCAGAAGCGCAAGAAGCTCATTTGACAGACCAGGCCTCCCCAACACATGCAACACTGTCACTCCTGTGTGGGACATTACAGTCACAAGAGGCAATGATCCCACAGGACTTCAGGATGCCAACTATGGTGGAGAAATACAAAAAAGAAACCAAGAAACAGTGAACAGAATAGATTGGCACTGATGGAGAAGGTTACAACTCAAAACACGAGGGCCAATTTGGTCTGATTTGGCATCCAGGAGTCATTGTGCTAATAATAGAGCATTTTACATTAACTTTGGTCAAGTTTGCATTCGTACTATTACTTCTTTCAACTATTTATGCATTAGTTTTTATACTCTCTTAATCCGCACACATGGTGTTAAGAGGTTTTTAACTGAGAAGTGTGTGCTGTGCTGTCCACATGATCCCAACCAGACCATGCCAGACCAGTCTTGGGAGGGCTGGACTTGTGTCCCTGTGTAAACTCGCCATGACATGAAGTTGATTTGTAGAGCTGAGAGAAAAATGTGAAATGCTGTCATCTGGCTCAACTCTTGTATTAATTGTTGTATTAGTAACATTTGATAGGTAGCAAGGGATACAGGAGTTAGCCAAATTAAACTTTGAACCCAGCCCAGTTCTCCCCCTGATATAATATTACTCTATTTAAATACATTTTTGACAGAGTTTTGGACAAGCCTTGGAAACGGTTTTGAAACAATGTCAGAAAGGTTTGATGCTGACAAACAATGTAGGTAACAGCTTTGACCATTTACAGAAATCATCTCAAACTCCCATTTCACTTCTTAACTTTCAAGGATGTTCAGTGTTGGCTGCTATGGCAACAAGTTCAGGGTATTACATTTCTGTGTGGATTCCGAGTTCAGGTCAAGAAGAACATTTCAAGCCCAAGTAAAGCTCCAGCATGCTGCACTTTTTGTCTGAATGCCAGTCTAAAGCTTTTAAGTTGAGGTTGAGCTCTCTTCAGAGGGGAGAGGGCACTGGATGCTATGTTTGGTAAAATATCAAGCCGAGGCCAAAAGCTGGTTATATTTCACTCCGCATATGCATCATATATCATATTACCCCTTTCTGTTTCCTGATGCATGAGAGAAATACAACATACGGAGATAGAGATGGACTTATTGGTTGATAAGTGTGTACATGTGTGTATTCATTGTCTGTGAAGTCATACTGTAAGTGTGTGGATCAGTTTGTGTGTGAATTTGTAATCCTGAGCTTTGAGCCCAGAGAGTAAGGATGATGGAAGGCAGACATAGCTCAGCCTGGCCATGACATCTCCGTCTGCCCTTCACCTTATGGGGGCAAAGTCTCTAAATCATTCTCACGACAGAACCTTTTAATCTCTGTTCACTTTCATTTAATCTTACAGACAGGGTAGGTCTTGCAGAAAATCCCCCCTCCCCCCCTCACACTGCGAATATGTCAAATAATGCATGCTTGGTCAGTGCTCGTCTGATAGCGCTCATTTACCCACTGCATTATGGGAAAACCAACAGACGTAGTGTAAAGAAAGGTCTGCAGGAGGGGAGGTGGATAGGTCAAACAAACACAGCACTTTTGTCCAGGAGACTATACTGTTGGCGCCCTGTGTGAAGCTAAAAGTAAACGTTGACATTTTGACACGTCGGTCGTTAGTAACGTGACTCGTTAAGTCAGTCAAGCTCACGTCAACCATGCGCTATTAATGTAGCGAGCGTATTTGGACTGACGGCGTCATCAGCGTGTAGAGCATCATTTGAAGCTGTGGAACAATGAGCTGCATTATTTGAAGCATTGGAGTGAGAACTTGTTTTTTTTTTCCATCTATATTGGCCTCATCTCCTGCTGCAGTCATTTTGTAAATGATAATGTCATCTTAGAAAAGCATCCACGGAGCCTGGCTTGCTTCAGACATTGAACTGTATCTCTTTAAATATGCCCATGTTTCATTGTGATCATACTTTTTTGCCTCCATAGCTTGATTTCAAAAGGCAACTAGTGGCTTTATTTATATACACAGTGACTTGGTTTGAGAAATGTCATATCATGCGTGTAAGTGAGGAAAGGGTGGTACCGATTGATGATTGTGTGTTCTTGCCTGAATTTGCATCCATGCATGAAGGGTACACTATGTATGTTTTTTTTTCCACCCCGGTGTTTTTGCTCAACTGGTGCAATTGTCAAACTTGAGTAGATCCACGCTACTCACACACTGTTTTGTCCCTAAGCTTTTGCAACACAAACTGAGGGCCGTTGGGGTCAGTTTCAGTGCTTATGTTGGCCGCGTACGTGCCGTTGAAAATGTCAGAAAGGCTCGTCAGAAGGGCCAGAGTTTCTGTTTTCGTTAAGGAATGCCAGGCTTTCCGTTCCAGCTCTCGCTTCCCCAAAAGGAAATATAGCTGGTTACTCTTATTTGGTAAGTCATCCTCATGTAAACAACTGTCCTGGGGCACTGTGGGGTTTATTTATGTGCATGATGATCATGTGGACACGTACGACCACATCCATGTTGCACATTCATGCACTATGAATTCTAACAAAAGCCTAACAAGTCTACATGTTTTTTCTTAGGGAACTATTTTGTTGTGTTGATATTTCTTCCAGAAATTCTAAGCTGCATCCTGGGTGTTGTATTTACATTTTTTTAAGGTGGTTGGTGAAGATGTGTGGATGATGTGGCTGAGGAGTGATATGTGGGGAATGGGAAGGACACTGGTTAGTGTCTTTGTTGCAAAATAAATATCTCTGCAAACTGGTTTGAGATGGAAACTTTCATTATACAATATTATTGAGATGGCCTGAGTACTACCCCGCATCTGTGTCACCAGCCTCTGAGACATATGGTGCGTTTTGTCACTTTTTCTGAAAAGATTGTATTGTATTGATAGTTTGGTTCTTTGCTTATAATCGGACCTACGTGGGTGTCTGCTACTGCACTGAACGGTACAATTCTAAGAGATTCAATTTAATAATGATAGAGCGATGATTATTTTGTTGGCATTCAACAACTACAGCTCCCATGAGCAGAGCTGTATGAGTCCAAATTCCTCCGGCGTAACCCCACCCCACTGTGACTTACCACCAAAAAAATGCATACACATTTAAAAACCATTTCAATGCGTTTTTCCCCACACTGTCCAGAATATAATTCTTGTGGAGGAAAAAAAAAAATATCATCCTACGCCTAAAAACAGTTACATTTAAACTTGCATTGTTTGATCAAGGCTGGTCAGCAGAAAAAACTATAAAAACAACACAAAAATAGCACCTTTTTCATTTGATGCAGTGAGATCTGATGATGAATATTAACTCCGTTATGGTCTCCATAAACGCCTGATGAAAATATCTGTCTCTTAATAGCTGCTAAATGCTCCACTGTGTTCACCAGCTAGTTGCTAACTCTGTCCGTTTGCCATGAACAGCTGCCTGCTGCTGCTGGAAACTATGCTATGAGAGCGTTAAGAGTGAACCAAAACAGTTGCGGGTCATAAAATCAAAACAATGAGATGAAAGTTGCAGAAATGTTCCATAGAGCTGATGGAGACTGCAAATGATGGGTGATAATTCTCTGTAACTCTCTTTTTCACATGCAAGAAATCAGTCGATCTATTATTAAAATGTTGATTATAGCACCTTTAAAAGATACAGGTGTGTGTTTAACTGTGGAATATAAACTCTCCCACAGGTCATTAAAACCTTCGGTTTCCAGAAACAAAAATAAGGACATGTCCTTAACGATAGCCATGACCCCGCCTGTTACACTGCGTTGACTCCGTGCCAATGGTTGACTCGTTTGTCAGTACTGAATGTAAACAATCATGGTTATGAGGATGTTTGATTTAGTTTAGAATATGGACAGAAAATCCCATGAAAAGCTTTTTAGTTGAGGCTAGTGGTCAGTAATCAGTGATTGTATTTGTTATTTAAATTTCTTTTCATTTTTGTCCAACTGTGTCAACCCTTTTCTCAAAATGTATAGCCCCACACACACACACACACACACACACACACACACACACACACACACACACACACACACACACACACACACACACACAGTACACTACAGTACAGTACATGGCTCAGGTTCAAAGTAAACATCAGCTAAAAGGTTAACTCACATTGTTCTTTCTGCCTTTTGCCTTATTAAGTTATTGGATGAACTGCTGGCAGATTTAACGCTTGTCATACGACATTTGGCTCACTTTATGTCAAAGGTCAGAGGATTGTTTGTAAGCTCAAATCACAACTGAGAAAGTGTGGCATTAGATATTAGCGATAAATATCTTGTGTGTTTGTGAGCATACTAGCTTTGTTTCTCCCTGTGTGTTTGTAGGGTAGCCAAAGCCATGAAACTGGCACTGTATGAGACTCCCACCGGCTGGAGGTACTTTGGGAACCTGATGGATTCTGGGCGTTGTTCCCTCTGCGGGGAGGAGAGCTTCGGGACAGGTAAAGTCTCACTCACGGTCCAAACAACACTCCACTCAGTCAACGTCATCAACACAGAGATCAGATGAATGCAGATACAAAGCAGGAGTGGCCTTTTAGCGTGTGAGGAGAAGGTGTGGGCCAGCTTGGAAAATGTGAACGCGACTGAGAAATCCCCTCAGCAGCAACTGTTGTTGAGGTGCCTGCAAGCAAGGCCATCGCTAGGAGACCAGCTGCTGCTCACTGTGAATAAGCAGCAGGGACACAAGCTGAAACACAAGTGTGTTCAGTCATTCTTCAATTGCAGTTTATTAGATCTTGGGTATTATTTTTTCCTAGTTTTGGCCATAATTAATTTAGGTTATGGTAAGACTGTAATTGCCAATCTAATTTGAAGTGAACAGGGAATGCCAGTTATATCACTGTGACGAAGTGGTCAAAAGTGGTTGGTAACTGGACTTTAAGATGGCATTATAGTTTTATTTAAGTTGCTAGTTTGAAGTAGATCCGTCGGTTTGTCAAAATACTGCACAAACCTTTCAATGAAGACAGTTCTAATTAAATTACTAATGTGGAAATAATGTTATCCTTCAGGAATGTAGTTCATTGCCTGGCTCAACTTACCATTGCATTTCAGCAATGCAAAACTTTTCACCTTTTTGCCGGAGCCCTTTGTGTTGGCACAAATGAAACCACAACGCAGTCTCATTGTAATACATTTGGGGTTGTGTTATCAGTGCTATCAGATTTTCAAAATAATGGTATTTAGAGTTAATACCAAAAGTGAGCTCGACTGAAATGGGGTCTTCATTTAAATAAACCTCAAATCGCAAATAGCACAGCATATGAGACCCTCTATCCTAACAATAAGTTTGACGAACCTGGATGTTTGCTTAAAACCTGCATCATTGCTCCTCTTCCAGTCTCTTCCACTCACCAGTCTGTTCCAGGTCTAGAGTTGTAAGCGGCGCATCCAGTCAGAGTCGTGTAATAGATGTGAGGGCCGTGACCCTGGCTGCATGTGTAAATAATCCCCATTCTTCTGCTATAAAAGGAAACAGGCTCCAAGAATCACTGCAACATGTAGACAAGCTTCACACACGCTTACACGGTCAGAGAAAGTGCATGCACAAATAAAACACATGGCTTTGCCCTCCATCTACGTCATGCTTCCTTTTCCACTGCCCTTCTCTCCCTTTTTTTTCTCTCTTTAGTTTTAATTCCAGTTTTAGCTTTTCAAATCATCTTTCTCCTCTCTTAAAACCGAGGGGACAATGAGGAAAAAGCTCTACGTGTGAGAAGAAACGTGTTAGTTTTCGCATGGGAGAAGAGAGGGGGAGTAGGGAGAGTCCAAATATGAGAAGTATTGACTAGGAGGAGAGAAATGGAAGGAGTAGAGACGCAGAGAGCACAGAGGACTATGGGAGCTTACTAGTTGTCTATCCATGTAAGGCCAAAAGCTCAGAGAGAGCCCCGAGTAGCAAATCATCAGAGCTGTACACCACTCCTGCTCTTTACTGACTCTCATACAGCATTAACTATTCATTGCAAGTGTAAATTCGGCCAGTTCTGTGTAACGTTGCTGTGTAAGTTTTGTAGGTTTTTTGCTATTTCTGCTTTGATCGATTATTCTACTGGTTGACGGATGCCAGTATAAAAGTATAAAAAGATATTACTCTTGTGTGTATGATATTTATTCCCCACAATGTATAGGTATAACGTGTAATAAAACCAGTCCCCCCAAAGACATTGGGATATCTGTAGCTTTGACTTTATGATGTTCCACCATTACAATGTTAAATAAGTCTTGTTGTTACTTTTGTTAACAGCAATAACAGAGAACATGCTTTATTATGGCACGTTTTACAGTGTTAGTGGAAAAGGTCTGGTTGTGCTTGTACTAATTAAATGTCTAAGCTCTACTCTGTCTCTCGCTCCCTCTGTGTGTCAGAGAGTGAGACAAAGGGAGACAGAGAGTGAGACAGGGATTAAATAATGACAACTGTCAGTTTCCTAACAGCTGTATACTGCTAGAGCCGGACACAGGAGCTAGGAAGTACTCTTGTTGTTGCAGTGTGGGGCAGACAAAACAAAAGCAACCGATTGAGTATTCTATAAAACAGACATAATGATGCCTTCATGTCTTTCTCATAAAATAAATGGACACGTAACAAAAAAATGATACCCAACTACTGAGTCCATTTTCTGCTCCAAGCTCTGCCGGGGAAACATTACTAACGTATTCAATCTTATTAAAATGTCAAAGTGCCCCCTTAACAGATACCTTTACTGTGCAGCTGTTTTCGAGAACAGACTGATGGCTCCCCTATGAAGGAGGCTGATCAAGGGTGTGAACTACTCCTCTAGTGTGTGTGTGTGTGTGTGTGTGTGTGTGTGTGTGTGTGTGTGTGTGTGTGTGTGTGTGTGTTTTAGGGTGGGCAGCAGGAGACATATTTTTTGTGTGGGGATGTTTGGTTTGTCTCCAAGCCCAAGCACTCTCCCTGACCTTCTGTTACATACAGTGGTGTTGAATACTAAGCTAAATGCAGCTACCACTTTACACTCACTTGTTGTAAGTTGTGGATGAGAACGTCATTGCATCAACAAAAAATATTAGGAATCCAAGTGTGTTATTGGAGGGCTCAGGAATTAAAAAAATTGAATTGTCAAGCAAATCATTTCCCAGTTTTCTATGTCACTCTGATCGTTAAATGAAAGCTACGGTAAATAGACAAGTTAATGTAACTAAGGTTAGCGTTCGCATCCCAAGTTAATTTACACAAAGTATGAGAAGATTATCCAGAGTTGTTTTCTCTCTCCTCCAGGTTCGGACCACATTCGTGAGAAAGATGGTTTATGGTCGGTGTTGGTGTGGTTGTCCTTCATGGCCGCCAGGAAACAAGGTGTGGAGCAGATCGTCCGAGAACACTGGGCCAAGTTCGGACGCAACTACTTCTGCAGGTAATCGGCTAAATTATCTTTCTGAATATGGAGCTGTGCTGTGATAATGGATTTGGTCAGCTGTTTTTTTTCTTTTCAATCATTCATCTCTTCTCATTATTGAATGTATTTAAATCAACAAGCCCAGACTTTGCTTTTCCCGAAGGTCTCAATTCCTTAGCCAAATATGTCTCCCAGGCCTTCACCTTCGTCCATTTCTCCTCCAGTCCTCCTCCCTGGATGCCACTTGTTCTTATTTTAACCTCTCCCCTGTGAGAGGCAGAGATAGTTCCATGCAGTCGATGTTCCCACTGACAGTTGCTGCAGCATAATGTGTTCCCACAGAGAGCTTCCTTAACTTAACGTAGGTTTCCCAGAACATGTAGATCGAGAGGCCATACAGGACAGGCCAAGGAACAGATCCCAAAAAAGTCTGTGAAACACTAACATCTGTCATCATTGTGTAGAAAATCAACCAATCACCCTGTCAAATCCTGCCTCATGCGGTTTGGGGCCATTTTAAGTCAAAGCATTGCTTATCTCAGACTATCTGAGACTAGACTCAAATTATTTTCCTGAAAGCTTTTGCTCTTCCATTGCCTTTGTATGGGTGTGTGTATTACTGAGCAAATATTGTGTTTCTGTGTTGGTTCTTGGCAGGTTCGACTATGAGGGCCTGGACCCACGCGCTGCCTTTTACCTGATGAGGGATCTGGAAGGGGTCATTTCAGACAAAGCATTCACCAGCCAGAAGTTTGCCGTAGGAGACCACATATACAGCGTAGAGAGGGCCGACAACTTCGAGTACATCGACCCCGTGGATGGAACAGTGGCTCGAAACCAGGTCAGTCCAAGCTAAGAGAGGGAAGCAAGGACATTTCTTATTTTTGGGAGGAAAAGAAATGTACTGCATTTTGGTTGTATCAGCAAACAGCAAGACTATAGACTATATAGGCTAGTTGTAGACCACCATCCAGGGATGGGTTGACTAACTGTTAAAATGAAAACAAATCAAGAAAATCAACCAGAAAATAAGCAATGTGGGCTAAACTGCACACCAAGGGGGGTTAGTGTGTCATGCTTAACAAGGGAAGTTGTCACAAAACACAGGCTACACAGGTCAAGTATAAACTACCACCACTACACATTAAACCAAATCAAAACACTCCGGTGTTTGACAAGCACAACAAGCTAATGGGACTGAAACCGCACTACAAAAACACACAGGCAAGATGGCTACTCTATTTTACTTTCCCCCTTCTTGACATGGCAGAAAACCCCACAAAAAATAACAAATGGCTCAGTAAATTAAACAGTTAGGAGGCACACTAAAACCTAATAATATGGGCAAACACTGGTTGGCTTCTCTAAAAGTCCTTGCTTTTTGCAGGTGACTGGCATCTATAGAAAAGTAATATTTTATATTTAAATATATATTTAAAATCACCTCTGCTCTGCTTGTAGGGTACCTGGCTTCTTGGCTGATGTGCATATAATCCAATCACTCCAAGCAAATAGAATCCCTCATGAACATGCAGAATCTAGAAAAACAAATGCTTTTAATTCATATTCATACATATTCATATTCATACATTTAATTGTTGTACTTTTTAATAATTAAAACCATGCTTTTAGACATATATTTAAAAAGGAACATACCACATCAAGCAAACAAAGGGTGATCTCAGCTGCTCTCACTCTCAGGTGAATCAGTGGAAATTGAAAGGCCCAGGTGAGCTTTCCGCCCCCTTTTATGGACTCTGGCCCTCCGCCTGGGTCCTAGTGCCCGACAGCTATATACCTGAAGCCATTTAGGTGTAAAATGAGGTGAATCTGAAAGCTTGGTTCACGTGAGGTCCTTTGGTTTTCATGGGGTCTTGTCTAGACGAGGACTTCTTAAACATGCACACACGCTCACACTAACACCTTGCTCTCGTTCAAACACACACACTCAGTCATCAGCCTCTTGTGAGCTTGACCACCCACTTAGCTTCAATGTTGTCTCATTAGAGAGGGTCCATGTTTGGACATGATAGTATATCTTCCATTTCAAACCATAAACATATACACACATACTGTATTACATACAGCACATATCCCTACACACACACACAAACACACACACACACACACACACACACACACACAGATAAGTCCCTGTCAAATACCCTCCCTGTCGTCTCCCTCCTTTCTCTCTTCCCCCCTCAGTCTCTGTGAAATTTTCCCAGCTGGCTCCCTCTGTTCTGCCCAGAAATGTGTGGAAACTCATTCCTGGCGTCGACACTTCTTAGCCTCTGCCCCACCTTAAACCACGTACACACACACCATCTGCACTTTGGTGCCTGTAGGCTACTGTCCCATCAGTTGTCCTTGTGCATAAGTGTGAACACATGCATACACTTGTATGGCCTACACATGTTGTTCACACTTGTGTTTGCCAAGCTGTGCCTACAATTTGTCTGTCAACTTCACCGTATGCACCTTAACGGCATTGAAGGTTTCACTGTCCCACTGTGAATACTTCTCCATGTTACCATGGTTACAGCAGCTCCACAGCTAGTTAGTCAGTCACCCCAAAATGTGATTTAACCTCAGTGGCAAATCCTCAGCTTCCCAGTCGCCCCAGTGTGTGTTAATACAGTACAGCACACATTCCTCCCAGGACAGAATTATATCAGCTGTCGTCTCACTTGCAGTCTCTCCACTCCAAGTGTGTTTGAAGGGGGCGGGGGGGAGTTGTCACATAGACACACACATACACACATACAAACACAAGACAAAGCATGGGGGATTTACACAGCAGTGGCATGGCAGCCCTTTTGGAGTCGACTACTGAATTCATAATGCATTATCTGCATATCAGACAGATAGTAATAGACAATGAATGAATAGAAATCATTGCCGTATAACTTACACAATAACTAAATGCAGATAGTGCACTTCTGGAAAATACAGTAGGCCTGTAATGGTACATGAAGCTGATGGTCAACAAAATGTGTCACCAGCTTCCCTATCCATTGGAAGTAGTCAGAAATATACTTATATACAGTCCATAGCTTATATAAATGATCTGTTTTTCATCAAAACAATACAAAAAAGTGAAAATGAATATGTGAATTTGAATGTAGCTAAGGTAAACCCAATCACATAAATTACACCAGAGTCAGGGGCTGGCAGGTACTGAGATATGCTAAGTTAGCTACACTTAGCAAGTGTTTGTTTATATTTTTTGGTTCATAATTTGGTGAATTAATGAATGGAATTACCAAGATTGCAATTAATTAAAATATAGATATTTTTAACTTCTGTAAGGCTAGCCCTGACTATATCACTAGCTAGCTTTAGTGTTCTTATTAGCTATGTCACGTTAGCCAGCTAGCTTGGTTAGCCAGCTAGCTTGGTTAGCCAGCTTGCTTGGTTAGCTAGCTAGCTTGGTTAGCCACAATGCAGAAAGTTAACTACATAGCTAGAGTGCAGATATTTGGCCTTTAGCTTAATTTTGTGTAGGCTATAGATTAACAATATTTCATCTGGTTTCATAGCCGATTTAATACTGGGGATATTCAAGCTGACTTAAATACACAAATTGATAGTTAATGATAACATTGTTTTATTTTAGTCGAAAATATGTTTTACAGCTGGACTAGGTCCATCCAGCACAGGGAGTCACAAACCTGAATAAAACCCATTATGAACCCTGTTTCCCTTCCTATTTATTGGAATAGGCAAAGTTATCAAAGGTGTGCCGTCATAAAGTGCATGCAAACAGTACTGCTGTGTTAGACAAAGGATACATAGATAGATGTGTACATTATAAACATCATTCATCAACACATATCTCCATTGGTATGTGTCCAGGTCTGACATAATAAGACGCATTCTTGTTTATTGAGTAAAACAGATGTCAAAGGCAAGTTGAGGTCATAACTTCACCAGAAATGTATTTGGTTTACTTTACATTTTGCCTTTGTTACTGAATAAATAGACGGAGACAGACACACTGTGGCTGGTATGTGCTCCATTCAGGGAGCTCAGCTTTGCAGTGGACATAGTTTTTAAAAGGCATTAGTCAGCCTCCAGATAACTGCTTCTCTATTGTTAGAGATGAGCTGACACACCCACAAATAGAAAGACAGACAGGCAGACAGACGGACATCTTTCATTATCACTGTCTCTCCTCACTCTGATGTTACACTTCCGAGTCAAACTCTGAGAATATGAGTTTGGCAGAAAGTGAGTGCTTTACTTTACGTGTAGCTATCACCACTGTCTCAAAGGTTTGAAGAGATTTCTATTGGTCTGAGATGCGGTCGCTGCCATACTGGGACAGTGCACCCACATGTTAATCTTAAAACTCTACTGTACTATACTTAAAATAAACTGCATATCATTTGTCAATATCAAGTCATGTAATAGCCTAAACATGTCTTGGCCCAGATGAGGAATATGAATGTTTTGACAGCACTTCTTTGGATGATTACTGTCAATCAAGTTAATCACATGATTCTGCTAAAACCATTGTGAAATTATACTTTTTTTTCTCAAAACATATTGCTTTCTTTCCCCCTGAGCTTGTTTTTCACTCTGATGGGATAAAGGAAGAGGCACTGTGGAATTTAGGACAGATAAGAGTCATCACACATCCATTAGTCAAAGAGTCTTATCTTCCTTACGTCAGCCAGCAAGAGTTGTAGTTGAATACCCCAATGCAACAATATCCTGTTTTTCCTGAAAATGCAGAGGTTGAGTTCAAAGAGTTAACTGAACCCTCATCTCTTTGAAAGTGTGATGTTTTTCTCTGGTTTGATGTGAAATTGTTCGCCGCTGTCAGAGTCTTAAGGAAACTGTGGAAACCCAATGTCAGGAATCAGGAATCCTAGTTGAACACACAATGTCATCTAGTGGATCTTTGTAGTTACTGCACATTAAAGAATAGATTTTTCCCCCCCTCTTTACTGACTGTAATCATTTCCCCTGTTTTATGTTGCCAGTATTGCCAATTTGCATGATTGGGAAATAATGAATCGTTATGTGCCCTATTTAAATTATAGGAGTGGACACACTTTTAATACGAAAGTTAAACACTCAAAGATTTATAATGTGTGATGAACTTCATCATGAATTTTTATGTAGAATGAAGTTATAAATTTAGTTTAGTGTGCAGTGCTAATAGCATTGCTCAGTGGATTCTGTTCCAAAATGTCCATTCCAATCCATTTTGATTACTTACTCAAGCAGACCAGTGCCATTGTACTGGAAACAAAAAACCCAAATCGTTAAATTGATACATTGGTTTGTATGTTTGTAGGGTTTAAGGATCGTCTTCACTGATGCGGCCCGTCTGGTGTTTCGGATGAGTGGGAGCGGTGGAGGGACGGGTTCCACCATCCGCATTTACGCCGAGAGCTTCGAGAGAGACCCTGAGAGACACAACAGAGAGACACAGGTACAAAGAGTGTGTGTGTGAGACTGAGATTCTGTTTGTTTGTGCACATATATCTCGTGCACTTCTCTATTCTGTGTATAGCTGGGCTTTGTTTTTCTTACAATGGTATGACCTAAAATCACTCATCCAAAATGAGTCTTTTGATGTGCAGTATTCTGCCATAAACCAGATCATATCAAATCTTTATTGACTCACGACGCAGATGAAATGTTTTTGGTTGAGTCAGTGCTCTCGTCCATATATTATATACTGTAGAAGATAGAGACCCCATATAATGGAATATCTTTGAGTGATCGATACATTTCGAATCCCTTTACAAAAAAAGTGTTTTAACATGAATAAAAACTAACAGAAACGAATCACCATAGTTCAGCTGGCATCATTTTTGGCATTTCTTCCTTCCTTTGTGCCGTTACTTTCCATCATCACTCGTTTTGTATTTGCCATCTCGAAGTTGAATTTTTGATTCGTGATTTGTTATTAAAAGGACCAACAAGGAGAAAACACACTGGTCGTTGCGGCTGCCAGAATGGGGATACAGCCAAGCGATTGTGGAATGCCATTTCACGGCGTGCTTCATGTCGTGCTTCATGTCACACCACTGAAACTAATTGACCTGTAGACTTTGGAGTGATATAGCTTCTTGTGTGGTTATGAATGTTGGGATAGGTAGTGTACTTTAGCCATAACCCAGGGGTTGTAAAGCTGCAGTCATGATGGCGAGACAGCCTCATTTAGGTTTGGCCAACCTAACTGTACAACTTCATCAAACGGTGCGTTCTCACCGAGGTCAATGACCTCGTTTGATGCCATTCTTTACGAAACTACAAAACAGTGATATCTTCAGTTTGCACAAAAATTGCTCGCCAGAGCATCAAAATTAGCATTTTAGCGCTTCCACTTACAAGCTATAATTTAAACTTGATCCGCATTTTAGAGTTTAAAACATGTGGGGGCAGCATAGTTAAAACCTTATTCAATTTAACATCAAAGTGGTATCACAAATTCATATGTTAGATTCCCAGTTTCTTACCTTCTGATTCATCAAGTATGGGCCACTTATTGACGAGTAGTACGTAAACCTGATGCCGTCTATAACACGTTCTTTTTCCTCGCCCCCGTTGTGTGACTTACACTTAACCCTTGGACAAGCTATCATTCACATTAGATCATAAATTAAATTCCTAATCATTCTGCCCCTTACTCGACGCACATAAATCATCAGACGTGACACACGTGCTTGGACAACATGCTAATGCGGCTCAACTTAAAGCACTGTGAATACTTTTCTGTACAGCTATTTGTGTTTGTATTCGGCCTATACGAGGCTCGTCAAATCCTCAATTTCAGTGGCTTGTGCACTTTTACATCATAGTTGTGTTTGTATCCTTACTGTGTACTATATAATGTGTGTGTGTGTATTCCATCACACATCCCTGTTTAATGAAGGGTTAAAAATAACTCAGAACCGCTGAGTTATGTCATGTTAGTGAGATGTGCAGTGCCTAGTCAAAGTTTCAAAACTCAGCATGCCCTCATAGCTCAGTTCTTCACAACCATGCTGTTGTATTTTTTTACTTCATGAATGAATCATCTCCAGCAAGAAACAAGAACTTGGCAAACTATCGGCTTCATGCCTCTATTAAATGCTCATGTTATGCTTGTTCAAACAGTCTTTATAGGGCAAAGTCAAACCAGGTTATCTGCACTGGAATCGGTTTATCTGCATCATGTTTTGAGGCCCCAAACTCACATGATGTTTTCCATATATGTACTGTCTTGCACAACAAAACAAAGACATGGTCTGCTCCAAGTTGTACTTATTAACCACCGTAATTTAGTGGGAGAAAATAGTCCCATGGTTATGTATTATTACGCTGTGCTAGGGGGATGCTCATGTGAGTTGGTCAAAGGTACAACACGATACAAATAATACACAGAAACCGCACAAAAACAAGCAGAGGCGATTCAGAAAAATACCAAAAGAAAATAGCTATATATCATTCTGGTACTGCATCCTGAATGTTTTTTCCTCCCGAGCCAGAAAAATCTTCAGCGGTGGAATTATCATCGCTGAAACTGTTTTCGTGATGTGCTCCTCACTGCAGGTGGTGCTGGGTCCTCTCATCGCCATCGCCCTGAAGATCTCCAACATCCATGAGAGGACAGGGCGCCGCGGGCCCAACGTCATCACATGAGCGACCGGGAAAACACACACACACACACACACGCACATGCATCTAGCTGCTCACACTGACAAAAATGCATTCAAAATACCCTTTCTTGTACCTATCATTCTTTTTAAACCTCTTCTCTGTAGCTTAATTCTCCCGTTTCCGTTTTTTTTCTTTAAATGATGACTAAACTGAGGGTGATTATCCCTCAAAAAAGCAAGCACAATGTTCTCTCAATTGTTTATTGCACACTATCATCTGTCAGCTATCGACAACGTAGAATATTCAGTGTCTAAACCAGGGAGGCTGTTTAATTGTTGCCATGGATAAATAATGAAAAAGACAGCCAACGTATTATCAATGTGCCGACTGACTGTTAATGTGTGGCTTGCAGTTATCAAGACTTATTAACTAAGGGAGACTGTGGTCATTTTTAATTCATGATGCTGTTTTTGTAACAGTTCAGTGTTCACTCGTCATATGTGTCTTTTTTTTCCAACAATTTCATCCAGAAGTGAAAAACAACTAATATATCAGTGAATTGAATTACAGCTACTTTATTTTAGACATGAAATTTATATGAATGCATATCTTTGTCACCAAGTAGTGGAAATGTGTCCGACTTTATTGTGTAGGGAAACGTTTTCAAAATGTAAAATAACAAATTAGCATAATGAGGCCACGTGTAATGAAAAAGAAAACATTTATTTTAGGTTTGTTCGTTAATGTGCCTTTCTCTTTAGTTTGTCAGTTTGGGCCTTTGGGAATGCTGTATAACCACATTTGAATATATTATTTCTTCTTCTTTTTTTAAAATCCAAATAAACATTTTGTTTGTGTGTGGTAATCTGCCTTTTTTCAAATTGAAACAGACAGGTCTAATGGAGACCAATAAAAAACACAGCGTGAGATATGTTGCCCGTATGCATTATGTTTTTTAATTAAACATGTTCTTCATAATTAAGAGCACCGTGTTGAGCCGGTACTATATATCATGCGGTGATTTGAACATCCTTGAGGAAAAGCAGGCTCTCGTTTGTCGGAGCGCGGCGCCGGCTTTTGAACCGAGTGTGAAATGTTTTGAGGCTGTTGTATCGAGATAAGAAACGGAGGGGGTTGATCTTTATATGGCCTGAATGAGACGGGGAGAGCAGAAACTCATAAACACATTGATTGCCATCATTATGAGTTGAGGATATGCCAGTGGATATCCGCAAGGATGTGTTCACTCAGTCAGCCAGACATTACCTGTCAGCCATTACAGGTTATTGCCCCATCCAACTGTTTTATAATGTCAGGGGTTATTTTCTGAGGTTGGATGAGGATCATTGCCAGTTTATCACCTTTGACTGTGTCACTAAGGAGAAGGCGCTTTACGCTGACATTGTCCATGTGTCAGAGACAAGTGTCTAATTGGTACAGTAATACATTCCTTTAAAGTACCTGGTAATTAAAGCGGTGCCAAGAACCACCCTGTTCATTTATTATGCACATGAACAAGAGCAAGCTGCATTGTTGCGCCACCATTATTTCTTTTATTGTGGTGAACTTTTCAACCGAGCTGACAGGTGTGCTTGGAGAACACCCATAATACTGAATAGTCTTGTTTACCTCACAAGACTCTGAGTAGACTTACTTTATATATGTAAACTTATTTCACAAAGTCCATCTCGCAATCATTAACTCATATCACAAGATGTATACATATTATTATTATTATTATCATTATGATACACTGCTTCCTTTCCACGATGTGTCGGTGGAGTTCGGACAAAAACCCTTCACGTTTTCTGCTCCAACCAATTGGAATAATCTGGATTTTTTTTTAAATTGATGAAGCTATTGAAAATTAATTTTTGTTTCAGTATTGTTCTATCCTGATGTTTGTATCACTTTGCAGTTGTACTTGCAACTTCCTATGCTGCCGTCTTGGCCATGTCTCCATTGCAAAAGAGGAGCTCAATGGGAAAAGACACTGCATAAGTATAAAAAAGGAAATAAATCTAACTTCTAGGACGTTATGGTGGCCTATAATAATAATTAATATGCCAGATTCAAGTCTGAACATTTGTTGCATGTTGTCTCAAGACTTGCGTCTCTTTTTTAACCTCAATTAATGAATACATAGTCATGGTCAACTGGCCTGACCTACTTTGAAATGAGATCAAGCTGCCTGGTAAAAAATATTAGCTTAAAAAAAACAGTGATGAACAATTATTCTAAAATGTGTGAAAAGACATTAGCAAAAGACAAAACAAGTCTCCCAAGGGTTGGCTATATACTGGGAAAGAAACATTTTGAAAACATGCACAATGTTATAATGACACAGTACAACTTTAGCAACTGGAAAGAAAATGTTTTATCACATAACTCAAATCACCCTAGAACAGGTGCAGCATCGTTCTCTCCAATACAAACAGTTGCATTATACTTGTAATAACTTAATAGTGCACACTTCAGCCACAGTGCGGTCAAAGCAAGTGCTCTGACATCCAACTGGATTAATACTGTCCTCGGTTATTAGTCACACCACCAAGCAGCCACTCATCCAAAACATTCAACACAAAACCACAGTTTTAAGACCCGTTAACATGACTTTGATTGCACAAAGGTGATGCCAGTGCGTCTCTGTGACCCATCAGCCGAGGAGTCCGACCACATCTCCCGTTCTTCTGGAATTCTTCTCGAAAGCAATGTCTACCTACATTTGCAATTAATGTTTCTTTTTTTTAAGCCAGTTAAAAAAAAAGAAAATGTCCTCCCTTCAGTGTTCGGACGAGGCCTCCACTTCCGCATCCAGCTCTCCCTGCTGAATACGCTCTACCTGACTGTACCGAGGAGGCCGCTCCCAGCTCCAGGTGCAGTCTGGGGCCGCCGAGCTGTCCTGGTTGTACAGAGGAGGAGCGAGGCTCACCACCACATCCACCCCATCGACTGAGACAACAAACTCAGGGGCTGCATCGCAACACTCCTGGCTGCCCTCGGACTCCTCATACGATGGAGGGAAGGAGCTCGGCCTGCAGGGGACAACACATACAATACACCAGAGGCATTAGTTTAGTTTGAATTATGTATCATTTATTTACTGACATGAGAGATGAGTGAGTCAGAATTGGTCTTGAAGATATTAAGAAGAAACCCCAGAAATAGAATAATATACCGTATGTTTTTCATGTTTTCTCTTTTCAAAGTGTATCCGGGGTAACAAGTGGTCTTACCTTTCGATGGTGTAGACCTGGAGGTGCTGTCCACGTCCTTCCCTCTGGTACATCTTGCTCTTCATGCTGTTGCAGATGGTCCAGAAGACTCCGATGAGCACGATCAGGATGCCGGACACAATCATGGCATAGGCAGCGATGATCCTCAAGGTGTACCTGAACTCTGTCTGCAGGGACACCAGGTAGGCCCCGATACAGGCCAACGCAAATCCCACACCGAGCAGGACCACGCGGGCCAGGGACCACAGCTGCTTCTTTACATTCATGATCATTTTGACTCACTTGTTGACACTTTATCGGACTCTTCAGGTGCCCCTTTTTTCCTTTTCTTTACGTCTCGTCGAGAGAGAGAGAGAGAGAGAGAGAGAGAGAGACACTGGCTGCTGTTGAGGGTGTGTGAGTCTGTGAAAATGTCTTTGGCTCTTCAGCCACAGGGGGAGGCGGCTGGGATGTTCCTGCCTCCTGGTTTTATATTAACACAGGCTGATTGTTGATTAGGCAACAGGATGACCAGAGATTTATTCATTGAGATGTTTTCTAGAGGAAAGACAGAAAAAGCAGCTGCTACATAAAGCTGTGGTTATAACATAACACATCAAACATGATGCGCTCACTTACTGATATCTGATACTCATCCATGTCATTAGATGCACATTTAACCCTGATGATGGTCCCCAGTGTTATGTTTTAGTTTAACTGCTCTTCATCAAGTTGCATGTTTGGTATCATACATTTACTGGTTTTATGTTAACAACTTATACTGGGAAAATATGTATGATACGAGACGCATTTTAACTTACCAATACTATTTAAATAGATTTCAAGCAAGTAGTTCATGTAAGGATATTCTCATTTCTGGGTTTTTTCCCCTGGATGTTACTGAGTCATCACTACCGGCTACAGCTGCCAGAGAAACCTACACAGTAAGTTGGTAAAATGGTGACGTAACGCACATATTGCAACATTTGTTTTTGACGCAGCACAGTGGAGAAGTCATATGTCATGTTTCCATAAACCTGTTTTTGTAAAAAGGTGTGTACAGCATGAGACAAGCGCAATTTGAAATTGAAATATTTTATCAGCATTACCATTATCATTAAATTATATGTATATACACTTTTACTTTGAGATTTTAATTATCATGTATTTGGATTAATTTAGAGTATTAAATTAGGGGAGTGCTCTTAATTGGCTTCATAATAATTGTACAGTTTCCTGAGGGATTAAAAAAATATTCTGATTCTGATAATATTTTGGTGTAATTCTATATAAATAAATGTTCTCTTATTTCCCATTTGAATATGTCCCCCTCCCCTCCCCCCCCCCCCCCCCCCCACCACCACCACCTTATCTTTCTTTCCAAATCTGAGATGAAGTAAATCCTCCCCACTAAATACCATCTAAGTGTTCTGCATGTACTTCGACCTTGATACTTAAAATTTATAAAGCTGTATCGTTCAAACTTCACATCACTAAAAATATGTCTTCCATCACGAAAAGCTGAATAACAAACACTGGTGAGCGGGTCACGTGCGGAACAAGGTTTAGTGCTCAAAACACCATTTCTTACACTTTCTGTTGAAGTCACCTGTTGACCATCCAGTGAACACTTTACACAGACCAGATTATAAAGGACAAAGACGTAGTGTTATATTCTGCTACGTGGCGTGTGTGACATCCGCGTTCAGCTTACAGCCTCTACGCTGCTCCCTCTTTGTATATAGGTCATAACTCATCATTTAATGAGGCTTCATTATGAGTCGGCTATTCTTGGAAGGTGTTATGAATGAAAATCCGTCCACACGCCCTCAACGCTTGTTGTGAATGCAGCACAGTCATCAGGGCTCTTATTGGCACTCTGAGAGTTTAATGGTTTTATGAACCTTATCGGTCTTATCAGCACGGAGCTAATCCTCTGAGCTCAGCTCTGGTAGTATCTAGATATTGCACCACAGCGATGCTTTCTGACAGGTTAGCACACCCCTATGTCTGATGCCCACGTGAGATCGAGTATTGGCTTCTTAATTGGCAGGAATTACCGAGTAATGAGTGTTAATAGTGGCACTTATAATTGTTAAATAGATTATAAATCTTTGTGGCTACACATTCAGCAGTCTGATGTAATTGGCAATGCCCTGTGAGGTGACTAACTGTGGTACTTTCAGTTGTGCAGGTACTTCACCTGGACCGATAGCGTGAACGGGCTGACCTGTTAAAGCAAATAAAGCGGGACAATGACACTGCAATTTGCTGCATTAACAGTTTATAGAAGATAGTCAGCACATAATCAGAGGCGAGTGTTCATCTGTGCCGTGGTGTAATCGTCATGTGGGAATGCGTTATTGCTCATGGGGATTTCACTGTCTCTGTCATTATAACAGATCCACCGTAGGTGAGAAGTCCTATTTCAAAGTGTTTTTCCTCTCCATTCTTCTGGATGCTTGTTTCATTTGTGTGAAATGACTTAATGCATGTCTTTTTAGCTGTTGGTGGTCTGACTTGGATATGCACCTGTTTGGCACGCCGCTGAAAAGTGGACACGGCTGCCTCATTATGAGTGTCTCTGTCATTAACAGATTAGTTGTTGTTATCTCTGGTGTTATTAGATCTTTACAGCTTCTACACAGAGTCACTAGAAGATTACAGCGATGCGTTTTTTCACACATTTAGCTGTCTCCGCAACTTTAATCAATGCAGAACTACCTTTCCTATCTTCCTACATCTTAACAGAACCCGGCCGCTCCCTGCTAATATATAATCAGTCAAAGCTGGTAACGCTCTCCTTGATTGAGCCGCTGAGCAGCTGATGTGCCCCAACATTCCAAGCAGTACAACAACTCAAAGCTGGTCCCACGAGCCCGTAAAACACACAAACTAAACAAGCCTGTGTCATTTATACCCCTGAACTGTTAATATATCAAATAATCTGAAACATCAGACTGAAATTAACAGTTAAGCAGACACAAAAACACAGTTAATGTTGCGGAACCATAGGAGGAGGAGGAGGAGGCCTAGTCATGAGGGAGAAAGGCAACCTTTTCACTGTTGCTGTTATTGGATAATGAGGCTTTTTTGTTGTTGAGCAGTTTTATCTAGTAATTTAATGATTTTATAAATTCATCATATGTTTTGTATGTAAATACAAAGCTGTCAAACAAATGTAACAGAGTAAAAAAAGTACATTTTATCTAACTGTGTTATAACGGTGTTGATGTACAAAAGTAGCATGAAATGGTAATTTGTATTAAAATACAATGATTGTTAATGAACTTAGTTTAATTCCACCACTACAGGAGCTAAACAAGTCATAAAGTATATAATGCATGCAGTCTGTAAACCTGCACACACACACACACACACACACACACACACACACACGCACACACACACACACACACACACACACACACACACACACACACACGCACTCTTTTAGACCTTATTATTTAGTGATAATTATAGACAGGGTGAGACAGAGAGCCATTAGTTGTGAAGGAGGGAGTGAAGGGCCAGTTATTAATCAGCTGCACTCTGATGAGGAGCTGCCATCCCCCCTCCGTCATTAATACACATCACAGTCAGACTCCACACTCGGCGGTACACAAGACCGCTCTTTATGGCCACTAAATCTGGATGGAAGACACACACGTGCGGAGCAGGTGGATATCAATTATCAGATTGTTTAGATGATCATGTCATATATATATACATGTTTAGTTTATGCATACGCAGCAGTCGTTTGCAGTAGCAGTACCGCGAGAGGTCCAGCGGGGGTGGTGTTGCATTAGTTTCTTTCACCAATGCCAGTGGCTGGTGAGCACTGCTTGATAAAAGCAATTTAATTAGGGAATCATTAAGATAAATAACTGAAGCTCTCACTTTTCTTCCAGCACAGCACGTCCACTGGGTGAACTCAGTCCTTCAGTCACATACGTCCCTTTAATGGGATCCATTGAAAGTGTGAAAGGTCAAGCATGTCTGGTTTCGATAACCTTGATGCTCTCTAGTCACTGGGGATAGCGTTTGAGAGTATAAATCTCCTCAGGTCCACGTGTCGGATCACATCTTTATACTGTAAAGCCATTCAGCCATGGTGTCATTTTATCACCCAGGAGGTGCTATTAAAGATAAAAGAGATAGTTCAAATGTGAGATGTTGTGTTTGTTGAAAGGGGAAAAAAATTGACGTCATAAAGAAAAGAAAGACAGGAGGGGGGAGGAGAAGCAAAAGGTCGGGGGGGAAAGAGGGAGGGAGGTGAGGAAGGAAGGAAGGGCGATTTTAAACTTTTCAAACTTTCACTCCCACTCTGATTCCACTCTTCTAAGTGGCTCTCTTACCTCTCTTTCCATGTCCATCCTCTGGCGATTCATGTGCTCTTGGCTGCAGGGTTTCACTGCTTATCCTCGTAGTAGCTGTATAAACCCTCGCAGTTGTCTGGACTAGCCTCGGCAGGAGGGGATCAATGAGGAGATCGATAGGGTCCCTGGGAGTCCTAATAGCCCTGTTACTGCTCCCTGACTCCCTGCCTGGCTGCCTGATATAGCGGCACACTGGGAGGGTGTGGGTGGGGAGAAGTGTGCGGGTCTGTGTGTGTGTGTGTGTGTGTGTGTGTGTGTGTGTGTGTCATCCAAATCCTGTCTACAACCCCCCGCTGAGTCTGTGCTTACACTTAGTTCATGATACAGCACAACAACTTCTGTAATTGTGTCCACTGACGGAGCCGGAGGCTGAGAGATGATCTAAGCTACGTGGCCTTCGGCTGTGTTCACTTTTCAGTCTTCTTCCCCTTGACTAGCCGGTGATCACACATCCGCAGTGTACTTTAATACACACGTTTGAGGTACTTCTACTCTACTCAAAGGTGCCACTGCACCAATTCTACCAGCCAAGTGTCCTGGCATTTAAGTTCACATTGCGCATTTGAATGATTTACGTCCAGCAGCGCCGTCGCTCAGTGGAAATCTGATGACGCATTACAAGCTGCGTTAATGGAAAGCTGCAATTTTGTGTCCGTCTGGAAAATGGCGCTTGTGAGAGTGTTTTCGATGATATGAGGCTTGTGAAAAAAAAAATAGGTCCAATATTTACTTAAGGGGCGAAAGAATCACAGCTGTAATCTGTGTTCATGTTCATTTGTTCCATTGGAGTGAATGAAGGGCAGCGTATCCAACACAGAAACAGGGAAATGTCTCCTTTCTCAACCGTCTCTGTCTAGAAATACTGAGGCACAAAGTAAGGAAGGATGTAGCAGCTTGACCTTTGCTTGACCTTTGGAGGGGGTTTTAACCATGACCACAGACTTTGTGTTAACTGTTCTGTGCAGATATTGTAGAAAGTGTAAAAATAAAAGAAGAAGTTGTCTTTAAGGTTTTCATTGCTTAGCCTGTGGAAACGTCTGTAACCTATCATGTCTGCTGAGGGGCCTCACTGTCTGAAGTCTGAGAAGAAGATGGTCGGTGTTCAAAGTATAGGCGTGGAGTAAAGACATGGGTGGGGTACCAGTCAGGGAGACACTAATGAAAGACATATACTGTTGCATTATGGGTTGTGTAGGATCCAGTATTTATGGAGGATTAAATTCCTCCATAAATACTACAAAGGATTAAAATGTAGACGATCTTTGCCTCTGTGGCATCAATCTGGATCTATTAAATGCTTTTGTAATATGTTAGGGGTTGAGCTTACTTGTAATGAAATGTGCCACATAAATATCTGTCTTCCCCTTTACATGCTAGTATTTACACCACTATCCAATGACATATTTTCAGATGGAAAAGGTCATATAACTGCACCCTCAGCTCCACCTGGTGTGCATTTGATACTGCTCAGGTTTGACTCAGAACAAAGAAGTTTGATTCTGTGTGTCTGAAATCACAAGAAGAAATCCGCCAGGCAGAAACTTTTTCGCAAACTCCTTGAGAAATGTACGTGTCATCCACTTGCAGTCTGTTACCCCCCTCTGCGACTGCATTGATATTCGCAGGTTCTCTCAGCGTGCCCACGCGAAAATGAGTTGCGAAAAAAGTACAATGCATGGAGACAGCCAAAGCTTGCTGCTCTCCGAAGACCCCCCGCTGACTTCCCAGATTATCAGGCTTCACACTGGCACCTCAGTTGTGGTAATAAACATGTGTAATGTGTGTGTGTGTGTGTGTGTGTGTGTGTGTGTGTGTGTGTGTGTGTGTGTGTGTGTGTGTGTGTGTGGGTGGGTGAGAAAAAGGAGCAACAACGAGGTGAATCAGGTGGAAGTGATTTTCCAATTTGTACCAAAACAATGAGGGTAGGTATTTAGTTTAGCAACCAGATTTCTTTGTAGCTGGGTCATCGCTGGGTTTCCCTCAAACATCAAAAACAGATGGGAAGGGAGAAAAAAAAAAAAGACTACAAATAATAAGCACGTAGCAGAAGCAGCTGCATCTAAGGGGCCAACAGGAAAATATTTTGTGGGCTTTAATCACATTGGAGACGCTTTTATACTCAAGGTGTGGTAGAACTTCTGGAAAGCAGACTGGCTGAGTTACAAGGCGTGGGAACCCGGCTGGGTAGAAGAAATTCATAATTTCCTATCATGTCAGGATCAGTGAGTCTAATTAAATGTACAGAATATATACGGCTATATGGAAAACCCATGCACACCCCCATCCGACAATATGCAGCCCATTATAGCTCCCCACAAATAAGCCTGTGATCCCAGTCATCCACCACATTCATCACACACTCTGGATGTGAAATGTACAGTTCAAAGATCCGCAGTGGAGTCATGTTGGAGGCAGATGTTGCGCTGTATATCAAGAGTTCCTGCATTACGTTCCTCCTGGGTAAGATGATAAGATGATAAGGCCAGGGCCGTCCTGCATGGGCCGGGGGGAGAGGTAATAATCGCAGCGTATAATTCAGGGTAATGAAGGCTCCGCCACTAGATCAGCCATAAAGAATGATAGCGGAGGCGGACGGGGGAGCCGCTCACGCGTTTGACCTCCACTGGCATCCCTCCACTTTCTATAAATTTGTGCTGCAGACTGACTCCAGGCAAAGGAAAGCAGGGTTACGAAAAAAGGAAGCAGACGGACAGATGTAGAGGGAAAAAAGGAGGAGGAGAGGGAGAGAAGAGATGACTAAAACGGAGTAAAACAGAGAGAGGTGCATGATTTAGCCCCAGCCAAGACACAGGTCGAATGTTGTTCTCTGATCTTCGGGGAAATATACTGTACTTTCTTGCTGTGTCGTTTTGAGACAAGAGGTCCCGGAGAAGCTCTCCATAATGTGTCGAGCCGGTGTTGAAGCTCCTGTGAGAGGGGAGTCAGATGAAAGGAAGAGCCTCTCTGTTTTTAATTTCTGTGGATTGTTAAAGGATCCTGTCAACTGTGAGTGACAGATGAAAACATCCCCGAAATAAACCACTCTGGTATCTATTACCATGAAAAAAAAAAAAAAAAAGGAGGAGGAAACGTTGTGCCATCTCTCACACACAACTCTCGTCCCTCCCTCTCTGTTTTGCCCCTCCAGTTCATCGGTATGCAGGCGGTGTGGCGGTACACTGTGGGCAGACTGGGCTGCGCTGCTCTCCTCTACATGTCTGCTAAATGACAGTAATTATTTTCCTGGGCTGCAGGCGACTCATGCATGTTTTATTTCCACCTCCACCTCCCCCATCTGCCCGCATGGCGATGCATGGCACACTCCGTGGTGGAATGAAAAAGGAAAAAGAAAAAGAAAAAAACAGCAGAGCATTTTTATTTCTCTCTATACCTTCCTATGGGTCCCCACTGGGTTCTGCAGCCTCGGTTCTTTACTGAGGGGGCCCGGCCTTTTATGGTACCAGAGGGGGTTTCACAGATACTGACAGATGCTGTTAGGCTGGTCTCATGATGGTCTAGACACAGATAAAGATGCCTAATGGTGGTTCACGTACACGGGCTGCGGTTGTAAGCATTTTGCCACAAAATGGCTACCGTGTTTCAATTCAGGACCAGGTGTCACTTGGCGTCGGGGGTGACATCCATCAGTGCAGTTTCTCTTGATTTCACCCAACCTAAAGTCGCTCCCAGACAAGGATTGGGAAATCTTACCAACCATCTTCAACTTTGAAAGAACAGTTCATAGTTGAAACGATAGAAAAGCACCTCTGACAGAACTCAGACAAGGTTGCCTGATGAATACATCCTATTAAATCTGGAGAAGGTTGTATCCCCCCCCCTTCATGGTACCGTGTTGTGTGTCACGCCGTCCTGTGACATGCAGCTCGTTTGGTGCGACTCAGGGGATCTCTAATACCCCTGCAGCTTTCATAATGAACATGTGGCTTCTCTCTCTTGGGCACAATTTAGCGTAATTCATAAGCAGAGGACGGAGCATTAGCCAGATGGTGCTGTGGGTGGCATCCTTACTCTGGCCATCCATTAGAACTGTGTTGGTGACAAAATTCCAATATGAGAAGACGGACAAGGTATCCTGTTTCACACCATCCAATTGTTTATGTGTCTGTCTGCGTCTCTCTGTGTGTGTGTGTGTGTGTGTGTGTGTGTGTGTGTGTGTGTGTGTGTGTGTGTGTGTGTGTGTGTGTGTGTGCGTGTGTGTGTGTGTGTGTGTGAGCAACGTGGATGTTATAATATAACTGGTAACTGAGATCTCTGTAGAGCTGGTTTCGTCAAGGGACACAAGTTAAACTTGAGAAATAAATACCGGTAAACAAATGAATAAATTCAGATGCAAAGAAAATATTTACAAATAATATGCACAGCGTCAAGCTAATCTACAAAATAAAATGCAACATTTAAAATGTCTGCATGCAGGGACCTTTTTAAAAAGACATTTTATTGATTCGGGTCACAAAGGAACAATACATCCAGACGTAGTTGTTTGGAGACACTTTAACCCTCATTACAAACAACATTGATCATGGGTACGGTATGTGTCAGAAATATGATGCTTAAAGTTACATAAATCCATATTTTCTGTTCCTCTCAGTTCTATATGGAGCGTTTTTAGCATCATTATGGTTTTACTTTACTGACCAGTTTTTTAAGCAAAAAACTCACTTTACACCACTGTACTAAACAGCAGCCAGACAGAGATAAAGACTAGATAATCAACATAGTGCAACATTTAGCAGCTAAAGAGCTAGATAATTCCCTCAGGGGTTAGTGGAGACCAGACCAGAGCTAAAAGAAGAATAAGGAGAGTGAATATTAGAGTTACATGACCTGAAACATGACCGTATATGAATGTTGCTCCTTGTCAGCTAGATTTAAAGCATTCACAGGTTACTGTTTGCCAACACCTCATTCATATAAACTCTATAGCCATCTTAATTTTCAGCTTGTTGGGAAGTTCTGCCCCCAAGTGGCAGCTCTAATGACTGGAAAGCATCAAGTCCATCTTGTTTCCACAAAAAGAACATAGATTTCCGTTACACATTTTGGAAAAGTTTGTGATGGAAATCATGATGACCTCTTTGATATGACGGGACAAGGGTGTGGCTTGATTTTCTTTATAATTATAAACTGTCCATCCAGCTGTCCACTTTCTGCCTGATTGTGATTATATATTTGCTGGTGGATTTTGCTGTGGTATTGAAAACCATGTATCCCCAAATCAGGTGATGTTTTTAGGTGAACTGAAGAACTGAGTGTTCCTTTGTTGGTTGAGGAAATTATCCTACGTTTAAAGCTAAAAAAAAACAATCAAAAAAACGTTTCATTAGTTGAAAATAATGCATTATCTCATGAAAAGTTGATGTTTTAGAGAGATGACGGGGTTAAAACATGTTTATGTTTGTTGATGTGACCATAAAACTTGCAAATACAAACAATAAAAAAAAAAAAGGAAGGCTGATGAATTAAACTCAAGCACCGATATGAGCCGAAGATTAGTGAAAGGCACCAATTATTTCAACCTGTGCATAAATTGTGAGTGATACCTTCACACACACACACACATTCTGCAACTCAGCCTTGCGTGGCTCTCACTTCGTCAGTGGAGGTGTCAGGGTCCCCATGGCAACTGTATAATGGGGCAGGCCTAATTCAATCCCAGGGGCGAATGGTGGGTCTGGCGGAGGCGCAGAGGGAGAATTGGTCTGGGTCTGAAACCTATTCAAGTCAGAGCTGATGTGTTTTAGCTGCCGCATGCTCAGTCACCGAAGAGAAAACATTCTGTCTTCGCTCATACCCAACTTTCGCATCCACTCTTAATCTCTTCTTTTGGCATAAATCCTCTCTGCTCTCTTCTTCCTTTCACTCTCCCTCCGATTATTTTCACCGTGTTCCTCCTCGCTCTGTTTATTCACTTGCTTTTCTCGGCAACTATTTTCTCTCTTCATGACTACACTTTCTCGCCTTTCTTCCTTCCTCCTCGCTCCCTCTGCTATCTCTCCAGCGCGCTTTGGTCTCCATTCAATCAATACCTCATACACTCCCCATCTCCTCTCTCCACCCCTCTCTCCCTCTCCCTCTCTCTCCCTCTGACATTCAGACTCAGAAACCTGATAGGATTTCATTAGTACCTCTGGATCTTGTTGTATTATTGTTATCCCTCCCTGAAGAAGACGGGGATTAGCGCTGGGGCTGGAGACAACTTAAAGTAATAAGCCTGGAGCCAACGGTCCACAATCACACATGCACAGATACAGCACTGACACACACACACTTGTACATCCACGGAAAAGGTGAGCGGGGAAGGGAAGGGGAGAGGAGGCGGTAAAGATCCACATGCAAAAGGGAGGAGGCCGGCAGCGCACCATTCCCTTATTGTTATTACCGTACCAAACCAATCACACAGCTTCATACATGCAGCCCGGTGAGAGCCAGGCTCGCAGCTTGTTAGGGAGGGAGCAGTTTGTTACAGAGGGAGAACGGTGCGTAACTCCTGTCACTGGTTCTGCATATAGAAAGGCCTGGGACTGGCCCGGGGCTATCTGTGTTTGCAGATGGGGGAGGGGAGGAAGGAAGTGGGTAGATTTGCATCCCTTTGACTCTATATCTCTAAGCACCAGAGGAAGAGGAAGAGGGAGAGGAAGAGGAGAAAGGAGGAGAGGAGAGGAAAGGCTGTGTGAGAAAAAAAAAAAAAACCAAATCATACTGAAAACAAAAAAAAACTGTTGGCTGGTAGCTGTTCCTGATTGGTGCCGTCGAGCTCAACTCATGCAAGCGTTTAATCCAATCTGATTTACATATTGTAGTGTTCGCCACAGTTGCACTTGACATAAAGTGTTTTTCACTAATACAAGCCAAGCCACGCTCATGAGAGGGAGGGAGAAGATGTAGAGCCGAGGCTGCACTGTTCACACAACCATGCACAGGCTCAGAGATTGGCCATTACATTGACTTGAATAGATTTCTTGTGTGCACGAATAGCCCAGTGAGAAGGAGGAGGGAGAAAAAAAAGACTATGTTTCCTCGCCATTGGGTTCATATTGATATTCATAGTGGCTCTCCACACCGAGAGCACAAATGTCACTGAAAAGGGCCTTGATATATGCTCTCATTCTCTCCTCTTCCTGTCGCTCCATCCCTCTTTCTCTCTGTCTCTCTTTCCCTTCTTTGTTCCCCCGTTCGCCTGACGCTCGGTGCCTGACGCTGCCGGAAAGAAAAGAGAGAAAGGGGGGGAAAAAAGCACCCAGGATGATGGAGCGAGTGGGGGACATCACGCTCATTTGGGCTTTTAATCAACCCCACGATGGAATGTTAAAGCTGTCTCTCTACCTGCGAAGCCTGATAACCTTGACCACTGTTGTTTATTCCTGCAGTGCAACCCCTCCCGAGAACCTCGGTCTGTGCTGCACTCACTATTAAAAGTCACACCACCCCGGAATCTGATGCCCTGTTTCTGCTAGAGAATGTGGTGTTCAGTCGTTTTCAGCTCGATCTAATGTGTTATGTCTATGAAACATATTAGGAGAGGAAAAAGGGACTCAAGTGGGTTTTTCCTCCATTTTTCAGCGTTCATTGTGACATTATAAACACCGGCAGACAGATTTAGAGCCGTTGGACAGGCATCCGGCAGAGTGTTGGCAATTACAGTGAGAGATGAAGTGGAAGTATATTTTTTGGGGGTGGGAGCACTCGGGTCGCAGGTGCATAAATCTCTGAATATTTGTTAATTGTCCTTGGGAATCGTTGGACGACGGCGCTGTTGGCTCAGGTTGGTCGCTCGGGCCGGGAAGTAGGCAAGGTGCGGGGATAAACACGGGGAAAGTCAGTTTGTTCTCATCGTTTATAACAAAACCGTGAAAAACCTCCTCACTGACATTCACCAGAGGACCTTAAAGAGCCACACACAAACCAATACTGAGCGTCTGCACTGACAGCAACCTGTTTGCTGTATGGTGCATTTGGCATTTGGCTATATATTGAAAGAGTCATGAGTGCAATTCAATGAAAGGGATATGCATAAAACAAACACCAGATGAGACCCTGCAACGAAGCTTCATGTTTCAGGAACACGGCTCCGTCGGATCTGGTGGTAGTTCAAATGACATTTGGCTGACTTGTTATACATAGCGCAATATCCTCCAATAGCTTATAATGATTACCAATATTGGAACCAATAAAACATTTGTGGGCCAGAAATTGTGAAAGAATAAAATTAAACGATGTGTGTAACTTTGTTCTAACATTTTATGTCCCTCCAAGGCTCGTTCTGCTCTGCCGGAAAACGGCGAGAATGTCAGAAGAGGTAAAAAAGATGGCACCACAGTGTGTGCTCAGGGTGTAAGTTATGGCCGTAACTTTCTCACTCTGTCAGACGATTTAACCGTCTGTCCTGGAGGACACATTAACTTGGTATCCTTAAATAAAGTCCTTTAAATAAAGCTGGGGGAGTTAAATAATGAGAACGCTGCTCCCACTGTCCTTTCTGCTTTTAAATGAACCTCTGCCTTTCTTATTAATGTCCCCTTATCGCTCATCACAGCCACTGACCCGCTGCTGTAACCCCTTTCCACTCAACCACATGAGAAGCTCCGGCAAGTGGTCGCCGCAGAAGTAATTGAGGGCAATTTTCAAATTAAAATTTAAACCCCTCGTCCATCTTCATGCGAAGGGAGGGAGCGGAGGAGAGGGGTTTTGGGGCTGATGACTTGATCAGGTTTTGCGAGCCGGGCAGGTACTCAGGCTGGGCGAGGTGGGATGATGAACGAGGGGCATTAATCTCCGTGACAGAGAGAGAGGAGTTAGCAGCGTTGATAGCAGCGCTAACGGCTTTAATTAGCATTTAATCAGACGCCTCGGGGCCGATGGAGGGGGAGAGAGGAGATCAAACTCCGACGGCCTTCCGTAAGAAGAGCAGGAAAGGAAGACAGTCCCTGTGGTAGCCGGGCCGCTGCTGCAGGCTGTGTTGAAGAACACATGCCTATGATCCCTTTTTTTTTTTTGTACTGCTGTAATGATAGCAGGCTGGATACACCACAAAGGCCCTTTTTGCAGAAAGAGGTAGTATTAGAAGAACATACAGTGTAGACTGCACTCTCAGATACTGCAAATGTTCAGGCCGTGGGCTTTTCCTAGATAGTTCAACTCCACAAGTACTGAAAAGATCATTGACTGCCTTCTACGTTTCAGAGAGGGACTATTAGGGAATGCAGGTACATTCTGGGAGAAAAGGATATTCATGGAGCCCGGATATAAAGTATATGTCACCCTTTGGGACACAGATTTAGACCCAAATGCAGATGCAGGCAAGGAGGTAACTGGAACAAAGATGTAATGACCAAATCAACAAGATCAGGAAAGATGAGATGCAGGGTGGAGCGCAAACCGAAACACAGAACAACCTGACAAAGATGCAGAGAAAACACACGGACTAAATACACAAGGGGCTGATTGGGAAACAGGACACAGGTGAGCAGACAGGAGGGCAGACTAACACGACCAATCACAGCAGGAGGCGGGGAGACAACGAGGCACAGGTGAGACACATGAGGGCAGATAGGTATTCAACAGGAGGGAAAACAGAGAGTCAAGACACCTGAAACAAGGAGAGGATAGTATGGCGAACAGGAAGTAACAAAAATAAAACAGGAATGCAACAACACCAAACACAAGAGACAGAAAATACAAAATAACAGGAAATCAGGAAAAAAAAAAAAAAAAAAAAAAAAATCATGACAATATCACAGATTACAGAGCTGTGAAGTGAGTTTTTAGGATCCAGGATCTCTCATCACTTAGCTTACAATATTGTTACCAATGTGCTACTCATAGGGAATGAATAGTAACGGATAGCAGAGGATACAACTTAAGCTTTCCAGACACTAAAGAAAATATTGTGCAGTTCATTTTCAGATTGTTGGTCGATTGATGAACTATGAAGCCGTGTTTTTGAAGCTCTGCATCTGACTGGGTCTCGTGGGTATTCCAGTATTTAGAGCCATCCACAACAGCAAACAGGATTTTCCGTGACCCACAGATGACAAAGTCAAATGTTTGTGGGAAATACAGTATTTCCACAAACTGCTGGCCACAGCTGCGGCCCGGGCAGCAGACTTAACGTGTTCCAGCAAAGAGAAGGGAGAACAAAGCAACACATTGCTGTGTAAAGTCCAAGTTAAAAGTATAGGCATTTGCGAGTTTATTAGATTAGAAACTGCCTTTGAAGAGGCAACCTGCTGCTGGATAAAAGGGAAAAGAAAAATGTTTTTTTTCACGTTGCATGAGAGCTGAGTAACACATGACGTGCTGAGGTTACAATGGAGTGAAAGGCACAAAGAAAATCACACTACTATATATATATATATATATATATATATATATATTAAGGCAGATTATGCCTTTTAATGTAAAGATAAACTCCCCTGCATCTGGCTTTACAGCGCTTTTCCTGCCACTACAATCTATGTCACATTCGAAACACAGACTCAACACATAACTTTGGGGTTTGACTTGAAAATGTGTTTTGTATCGGTGAAACTATAAAGAATAACAGCTCTACAGGGGAAAATGTCACGCTTTTGATGTGTTGTGAAGCCGGCGGTTGGCGTAGGACGTGTGTGAAAGAGCTGGTGAAAAAGGGAGGGAGTGGAACGCTCTAGATGGGAGTTTTGACGGGGATGGTGAGGAAGAGGGCTTTTGGCATGAAAGGGGCTGGCGTGTGATCATGATGTCATTAGGAGTATACAGTGAGACAGACCGGAGGAGGCTGCTGTACGCGCTGCACCCAAGGGACGTCATTACCAACTGGAACTGAGCAGGGACCTGAGCACAGGTCAGACACGCAGGAAGTGGTGTCTCACACACACACACACACACACACACGGACAAGCGTGTGCCGACTTGCATGGATACACACATACGTGGGAGCTTTTATGCTCCGACACACACACACACACTTTATCTCGCAGGCAGGCATCCATCACATAACAAATGGACAGTTCTGTCTGGCCTCTGACAGCAGACGTGAGCTTTTGTTGCCAAACCTGACGAAATCCTCCATATCTAAGCGGACACCTCTATGGACAAATGTGCCTCATTAATGAGCGCACACAGATGGACAACACACACACGCACACGGAAACGGAGAGCGCGTGCTGTGCGAAGTTGCGGCGTATACCGGTAAAGCCGTCTGCGCTTCATTACTGTTCACACACAGACAGTTGCAGTGTTTTTGTGTCAATGTTTAATGAGGGGCTGGGAGTCTGGGGACCTTACTGCTGTCAGGAGCTCCTGTAGTCTGGAGCTACCACCTGTTCCCATTCACTCCCTAAAGGCCTGAACACACACACACACTCACAGGAAGACAGACACACACAGGCATGCAAACAAGAAGGAGCACGCACACAAACGTGTCTATACAAATACACGCACACCTGACAAACTGCGTACACTGATTTAGTCATCCTGTGGCACCACTGTCAGTGTTGGATGCATGTAAACAGGTTACTGTGGTTGGCTGATCCCTGGCTGCCTGACAGAAGCTACAAAGACCATGGGAATATCAATTGATACGTTTCATATTCCTCGTCAGCTCGCCCGAGCTGACAGCACGAAAGCCGCCGCCAGCGAGAGTGATCCCTCTCTGGCTTTTTCTGACACCGCTGTTGACGGAGATCGGGACGGTCCCGACTGATCGGCTCTCACTGATACGCAACACATGCGCCCTTTAAGCTCACAGGCCACGTGAGTCCCATAACAATCCATGACACACTTTCAAGACAAAAATGCAACTGCAGAAAAAAAACAAAAAAAAAAACACTTCCTGGGTCAGGATGCAAAAGGAAAAGCAGAGGGCGTGAATATACATTTCAAAAAACTAACTTTTATTAAAACAAAAAAAAAACAAAAAAAAAATCAATTATTGACTCATTAACAAGATTATAAAACAGTGATTTAGTTACATAAATAAATTGATATCGGTGTATCAAATCTTAATTTCATAAGCATGTATACATGGGTCATTGTAATAAATAAAATGGGAGAGCAGAAGATTCCTACACAAACGAACGAAAAAAAAAAGAAAGAAGAAAATAAAAAAACAGCTAGAAAGACTCAGAGGAAATTGTTTCTGAAGAGATCAAGAGACACCGGACAACGTATTTTTCACCAAACACACATGAGGAATTGCTTTGTTAAAGCATGAGTTACACAGCCATTCACTTACTAATTAAGGACACTAAAGCTGGGACCAAGGTGGGTTGTCTCTCACCTCTTAGAACGCGTTTGGTTGTTAGATAGATCTCCTGTTTGGTTACTTTAAAGCGTTAAGACAAGGCAAGAGAAAAGGCTGCTTTTATCTTTAATGAACACAAGATAGAATTTTAAAAAAAATGCACAGAAAAAAAAGAAAAAAAATCAGACATATAAAGAAGGTAAAAAGGCAAGTAATGATAGGACAGCTGAACATTGCGGAGACACTGGAAATGCTGCGGTGAATGAAAGGGAGAACTGAGGAGACTTGTTTTTTTTTGTGTTTCTTTTTTTAAAATCTTAGCTAGATTGAACCTGTGCATAATAATCAACATGATTCTTGTTGAGTTTCACAACTATGAAGTTACTCTGATAAGGGTTATATTAATGCAACACGAGGCAGACTTCAGCCAAGAGATGTCTTTAAATGCATGTAAGGCTGGACAGATAAATACATGATTTTTGACCAGATTCATCTCCAATAAGGTCCTGTTTAAAGCACATTACAGTTTTTTTCCCACACCCCCCCATAGGATCCTATGAAAAACTAGGCTAGTGCAACAGCTTACATGCATAATTGAGTCCTGTATTGTGTTTTCAAACATGTATCGACCATTGGCCTGAAGTAGTCTTCCTCCAGCCTCCTTTCTATGCTTTAGTCAGCAGGAATGAACAACAACTCGTTTCTCCGCCGTCACCGATTTGACTCAACCTGCATTTTCATGACGGGCATCCAGCGTCTCAAGTATGAACACACGAGGCCTTGTGAGTCCAAAAAAAAAAGACATCACCAAGGTCGGTCTAGTCCTTCTGATATGTACGGTTTTCAACAAAAGACAAAAGAAAACAAAACAAGACAAGAGAGAGAAGGAGAGCGAGCGAGAGAGAGAGAAAGAGAGAGAGAGAGCAAACTACAGCGGCTTCAAGTATTTCACATTACATAGAATACTCTGTATAAATTAGTTAACATATACTTTCAGATCCTCCATATTCAGACATATACTATGGCATATATACAGAGTACAATAAATGCTCGCTCATGTTGTGTCATGTTTTTGTCTCTTTCCTGTAGTCAGTCGTTCATTTGTTCCGCCTTTTTTTTTTTTTTTTTTTTTTCCTGTTTAGAGAAATCCCTGAGAACGTTCTGGTTGACAATTACTGAAGGTTCCACACAATGAACTTTAACAGTAGAAAGTCTAATTTCTATGATTCACATGCACAGAGGGAAATGACACTGGCCTAGTCTGAAAAATACCGTACAATGGTGGCTGTTGGGAGATGAGAGAGGGCTGACGGACACGTCTTCCAAAGTCTGGTTTGACCCGATTTAGATTTTTTTATTTGCGGGGGGGGGATAAGTACCGATGCCGGGGCAGTGACGTACAGCAGAGCCGGGTGCAGGAGCACTCGACGGGACTCCACATCTCCTCTTGGTCTCACTAGTGACTCTCCTCTTTTGATTAAAACTGTCAGCTATCACACAGTAGATGATACATATCATGATAGCAAAAAAAATATAAATAAATAAATGGGGAGCAGGTTCAATACCGTATCATGAGGTAGTCGTCTTAACTTCCACTGGAACGGTTATTTAGTCAAACATGGGGCTGTTAAAAAAATCACAGCTGTACTACATTACATTAATGTAATAATAATACTCATTATCTTTGTGTAGTGTGCCATCACTGCAGCGCCTGCATACTGTCCTCTGTCTATAACAGGTACTCATTATGGAGGTTTGGGGAGGATTGCAACGATAACACGCGGTAGCTAAGCATTGCTGTGTGTAATGAAGCTAATGCCTGGGACCCAGAGAAAAAACTAATGGCTGCTCAAGTGCTGCTGCTGCTACTGCCGTGTCTAAAGAAATGCTGATGGCGGCTTTCTGTCAGTGCTAACTCAAGCTGTGCCGAGCCGAGCCGAGCCGAGCTGTGCAGTGCTGCCCAGCGCCCACCAGTGAGGGCCTGGACAGAGGGAGGTGCTCTGTGTGGTTTAAAGCCTTAGTTTCTCTTTGAGGATGCCGAGACAGTTTTTTTTTTTCTTCTTCTTCTTCTTTTATGTTTTTACATGAGCGCTATTGTAGAAGGGCTTCAGCCACTTGACAACATATAACTCAATATACACTGGGAAAGGGGGGGAAAAGATGCCTTAAATCATAAAAATAAAAGAACACAAATAAAAAAAAAAAGCCATTTCACTTTTCATTTTCCTCTCGCACACATGTAGAGAAATACACACAACATTCACAACGTGACAAATTTCCTCTCTTCTGAAAAATAAAAACACTTCTGTACACATAGTAGTAATAATATTATTAATAATAATAATAGTAATAATGTTTATAACAATAACAACAGCAAGAACGATAATACCGCGTGTGGCTCTGTTGATTTTTTGTCATCTTTTCCTTTCTCTTTTTTGCTTCATTCTACAAGTCACATCCCTCTTTTCACTTGTCTATTTTATAAGTCCAAAAGAAGTTCAAAAGGCAGACTTAAGTTAATATAAAAGTACTAGTGTGGGAGGAGAGTTTTTTTTGGGCGACCCCCGGCCTCGCCCTCAGCCGAACCTCTCCCTCACCAGCATCATTAGTTTCTTTTTGCCCTTGTAGATCTGTTTCAGGTTGTCTATGAACTGGGTGAACTGAATGTGTCCGTCGTGAGCCATCATGAAAGTCTCCCGGGCCTTGCCCAGGAACTCGATGAACTCGCTGTAGTGGCGCGGGCTGATGTGTGTGAGCCGTGAGTGCGTGGTGTTGATGTAGGCCCCGATGGTTGCGTCCAGCAGCTGCCTGAGCGGCGCCTTGTCCAGGGACATCAGCTTCCCAGAGTTCCTGCGACTGTGCAGCGCCGACACCATGCCCGGCGTGGTCAGCGTGCACCGCCGCAAAATGTCCGACAGCACGGTGGCGCACTTCACGCTCTTGACCACCAGGGGGATGACGGCGGCCAGCTCGTTCTTCCCCAGCGAGTGGCTGAGCGCGCAGGCCCAGAGCACGTCGTTGATGGCCGGGTGCGTGTCCTGGTTGTAACTGAGGTTTAGGTGAGCCATGGCTAACGTCGCCAGCTTATACGCCCGCATCGGGTAGCCGCGGTGCTCCATGTAGCGTGCTATGGTGAACAGCTGCGTGTAGCTCATCCCCGTCGCCGCCGCGTCCAGTACAATCTGGTAGGCTGTCTCGAAGGCAATGTGGTCCTTTTCACAGAGTGTTAGAGCAGAGAGGGCGCAGTTCTGGGGGTCCTTCATGGCACACTGCAGGGCGAGGGTGCGGGCGGATGAGGCCAGGTTCTCCTGCTGGTGGCAGTCCAGGTGGAGGCGGACGATGGTGCTGTTGGACATGACAGTGGTGGCCACGATGCTGGTGGCTTCTGTGGGGGTGAAGAGGGTGAACCAGCTCTGCATGATGCTGTCCAGTGCGTACACACCTGGCAGACACAGATGGGACAGGATGAAGAAAAAGTTGGAATATGAAGAGATTAGATCAAGTAGCTCTTCGAGCGGTCAGACAGAAACGTTAAACATGTCGCACTTACCCACTTCAGTGGCACATGTGACTAACCAGCGCACCATCTCTCTCCTCCTCCAGTTTAACGTCGACAGAGTTATTCTCATCACCTGAGGAAGACGGGAAAAGAAAGGAGGAATAACGGGTGAGTTGTAGCGGAAACATTTCAAACAACCTTAAACTCTCTCATTTGGAACAAACTGCACAAGGAAACTGAAAAATCTTCACCATTCCCATTGAGGACTAGTTTGAGTGTTTTATTCAACAGGTTGAATAGCTGTAAGGGCAAGTACACTTTTTTCAACAATCAATACTTTTTTCATGGTTGATTTGTCCTCAAAAATGCTCAAATCTTTTTTTCCTATTTCACTTCTCATTTGTATCTTGTAACTGGCTGAAGGCCAGAGCTGCTATGATGATGACGCTCAAGCAAAAGGTTTGGAAACGGAATGTAGTCTGTCCAAGATCAGCTTGGTGCAGCAGTACAGGCTTGTTTGACAAATGTCAAAGAACTATTTAAAAATCCACCCACTTTTTTTGTGTAAAATCACAAAAACACAATCACTCTTTACAAAGTTAAAATTAAACAATCGTATTAAAGACTGGCAGAAGGGAAAAATCCTGCTAAAATGTTTTTCTGTCTGCTTTTTGTCCGACAATCACTTGTTTTTAACATCAACCCTCAAAATGTTCCAGAGGTGCACAAAAGCAGCCCTTCAGTCAGAAAATAGCAACGTGATCCGTTGAGTCATCTTCAACCCTTTTTCCAAACACGTTTACGCTTCCGGAATGGACACAAACGTACAGACATTCTATACTCAAGTAGAAGTACACGTACTTCAAAACAAGTACTGATTCAACCTCCTTTACTCAAGTAAAAGTGAAAAAGTACAGGCTCGGAAAAGTACTCAAAGTACAAAGTTAAATGTATCAATTTGAAGGACGTTTATAGTTTTTCTGCAAGGCTAACTGAATTTTGCGTCATATTAATGAGAGAAAAATAATTGATAATTCCCCATAAATGCATTACAACTAAAGTAACTAACGTTATTTGAAAATGTAAGGAGTAGAAAGTACATGTATTTGTTTTAAAATGTAGGGAGTAAACGTTTTACTCAAGTAAAGTACAGATACAAAGTCCTTCCATTGACCCAACAGATCTCAACATATTACAATCGTGGCATCATGTACAGTAGATCTCATCCTCAGAAGCTGCAAACTTTTCCCTGTTAAAAAAAAAAAGATCAAATATCTATAATTTCAAGGTTTCATATCCACTCCGAAGAATAAGATTGCCTTTGAGTAAAATATTCCCATTGCTCATACGTGACAAAAGGGATGTCAATCATCTCCAGACTAAAACGGTGATTCTGCTGAATCACAGAGCGAGCACGGCCCGACGTGCACACGCATACACATTTACAAGCTGACAACCTCCTACAAGAGTACCAATAAATATACAGCGCTGCCCGTTTTGTGGATGTATTTACGCACCTGCAACCCCAGCTCAAGAGAGACTTTGAGAAGTGTGATGTCAGGCAGGCTGTCCATCAGCGTGGCGATCTTGAACGCATCTTGTGCCAGTTTGAAAATGTGCGACGAAGAGTGAATGTTTTTCTGGATGGACTCCAGGACTGTTTCCAGCCTGCGACTGTCACCTAGAAAAGGATTTGAACAGAGGAATGCCTTAGACTGGGATGATACGGGTCCATCTGAGAGCCTTCACTAACACTGAGTAAGCTAGCAGCACAGATCTTTTTCTGTGTACAATATGTGTTTGTCCGGGTGTGTGTGTGTTTGCGAAACATATCCACACCTTTGGCAGCAGTGAGCATGGTGGAGGCCAGCTCACACTGCTGAGACTCTATGTGGCTCAGGGTGAACCAGCGCGGGTAGCGGTTGGGCACCACGGACACGATGTGGTGGGGTCGTGACAGGTCACCGGACGAGGCCGTCGACTCCAACACCGGCAACCTGGCGGAGAAACAGACAGAAAAATTAGATCCAGATCATGTTTTCATATACCTCAAATGATCTATTTTAAATGAGCATTAACCAGAGTATTAAAAAGTTATGTTGGCAGAGAAATAGAGTGAACGATAATCAAGAGAAGCAGAGAAGTTCCACGAATCATCAAAATCAGGCAAGGACAGAAAAGGGCTTCATTATGATATGGTCTGAAAGTGACTTCAAAATGAAAATGACTTTAGGGATCACAGGGGGATTACAGTTAGCCTTTTCCTGCAATTTACTTCCAACCTAGCATTTAATCACCTAGAAACCCAGGTATAATTAGTATTTTCTTCACTCTAATTGGTCATAATGAAGTCAGAGCCGCGCAACACCTGCTAGTGGATGAAGGGGCCCCACTAGTTTCTCTCTCTCTCTCTCATTATAATAACACTGACAGGGCCAAGTCTTCACCAGCACCACCACCAACACCATTACCACTGCGGCCGGCTCATCTCCTATTCTGCTTCACTTCTCTTCCCTCCGCTCCGAACCTCAGTTTCAAAGGTCTTCTTTCCTTCAGAAGACAGCACAACCTGGCCTTCTCTCAGCCAATCACAAAGCTAATTGAGTCCACGGGGAAATTAGGGAATTCACCTTCCAGCCCCGTAAGGCTGGACACACATCAAACAAATACCGACACACATGAATGAAAAGTGCCAGCACATACACACACACACACACACACACACAGAGACAGACACACCTGCCCTTTTGAAAACGCATCAAAGCAACCTTGTAAAAGCGATGTGATGCTAAATGTCAGTTTCAATTTCAGAGCAAAGTGCATGTGATACTATTGCCACATGAGTGAAATATGTTAAAAAAATAAAAAATATAATAAACAGCCCACTCTTCACTGCGTTTTGCCCAAGGGGTCACAAGTAGGACTGGTCTCTGAACAGGGTGAACAAAAAAACCCCGTCAACATGGACACTTGGTGTAAAACGGAGATGTTTGGGAGCTTTAACAACAGTCGGGTTCATTCCACACACATCTAAAGATCTACTTAAAGCTCCCACCACACTGGGGCCTTCTGGAAGATTCCTGGGGTGTAGCAAAGCAAAAAAAAAAAAGAAGGTCCCTGGGTAAAGATGGAGGCCTCATCAACATTCCTGTCTTTGTTTGGTTTTCACCAGAGAGCCAGAGGCCTCCATTGGATAGGAGCTCGAGAGGCCTGGGTTGCTGAAAAATAACCTCCTCCAAATGTTGGGAAGAAAATCCATACAGGGCCTACTGGTCCATGAGAAACAAGCAACAATAGACAAATAAACGCTGAAAAAGAAAAAAATCCCAATGTATCGCTCCCAAGCATTTATTCTAAGTACTGCGGACTCTGCTTGTAAACCACTGTAAAACGGTGCACGCTGGTTATAAACATGATCATCTCCTCTACTACGCAATAACAATATACAAACGCTCAACTCAATGACAAGCGTGCTTAAAACATCAAATTAAACTCATATTTCTTTACAGCGCTGCCAAGACCGGTATTATCGATGATATATAAAACACTAACAGTGAGCAGGACGAGGTGATCAATCCCTGTGTGAGGCTGTGGGGAAAGATGGGGGGGGGGAGCTCTGGTGTCACACAGGTCCTCTAGCACCCTGTCACATCTGAAAGCAACACAGTAATGCTTATCATAGCAGAAATATCCAAGGTGACGATGTGGGACACAGTCGGAATCAGATGTTTACTGTAGTTTTAAGTAGATTTGGACGATGGTAAGGAGCACGTACACACTGAATTGCACAGTTTGAATCCACATACATGAAGATGCAAAACAAGTGAAAGTGAAGAAGAAAGACGGAGGCGTTGACAAAAAGCAGTCGAGTTAGGTTTTACCTAAATCCCAGGGCCCGTAAGGAGTTCTGGTCAGCGTCACCATGACTACTGACCTCTCTAACTCATACCTTTCCCCCCCTGACTGTAAACACGCTTCACTATTACAATCCATCAAGAACACATCCATCCCCTAAGTGCCACATCCGCTGGAAGACCTCCACTCTACGCGCTAACCCCAAGTTGCACGCCTTCACGATGCCAGACTCAGGGATCAAGTCACGCGTGACCCGACACGTGACCCCCAACCCCCCTCATTTTAGTTCACTCCTCTCGAGTGCCTCGGCTGCTTGAAATGACGTCCGCTTTGAGGGGAGCATTGTTTACAACAAGTTTCTCACTGTCAGGTAAAAATCTCAAACATATTTCAGTGTCACTTCTCAGTAATCCAAGAAAAATCGTCTCATTTTTTTTAGCCTGTGCATTTTTGTCGAAAGGTGTCGAACAAGTTGTGTGAGCTTCAGGGGTAGTGGGATTTTCTGTGACTCACATGCACGTCATCATTCAGCGGAATTAAAACGTGAACTCTTGGGATACACACAGTGATACTCTCTACTCTGCGGCATTTATGGTCCAAATGGTTACACGTATTTAAAAAAAAATCATATATATTGAGCATATTAATATTACCTGTGTGTGCATACTTATGTGTCAAGTACATTGAAGTTCAGTACAATTTTGAAGTACTTTCACTTTAGTATTTCCACTTCATGCCACGTTTTGCTGCAACACCATAATATAAAACACTATCTAAACAGCTATAGTTATTTTTTCAAATGCAGGTTCTAAACACAAAGCATATGATGAGTTTATAAAATATGATGACGCTAGCCAAGATCATGTGTTGCAAGAAGCGACCAGAGCACTAAAACGCTGTTGAGCATCAGTGACGGTTGGTGCCGTGTTGGACGACACAAAGGGACGCCTGCTACCTGGGAGCGTCACTGTATCAGCTCATCCTCAGACTACGGTTATCACATCCAGCGCTGCATTGAAAGATTAGGGATTAATGCCGAAGATCAAAGGTTGTGGATTACAGCGCAGATCTAGATTAATTAGCACTGGAAGACTTGTATCTCGTATGGAAATCTCATATGATAGCAGGCTGCAGGGATTCGTCTCTTTGGCATCCAAGGAGTTGCAATAAGGACTCTGGAGAGGCAGCAAGCTTCTTCTTCTTCTTTCTGTGGCTGCAGTTAAATTCTGGGCAGCCCGTGAACCAGTAGGCAGCTCCTCTGTTTTTGCGTTGGCTGCACACACACACACACACACACACACACACACACACACACACACACACACACACACACACACACACACACACACACACACACACACACACACACACACACACACACACACACACACACACACACACACACACACACACACACACACCAAGCCATCTCACAGCATATGCTGCTCTCTCACACACTTGAATTGACTTCATGCGCACTGCATGAACACACACACTTTAAAATACTGGATATGCGTTTGTGTATGGAGGCAGTCTGACTCCCTCACGTTGAAAAAAAAAAAAAAAAAAAAGAGCAACTGTGAAGGAGAAGACAAATAGAGAAAGCAAGTGGAAAGTGAAAAAGTGAGTGTGTGTGTAAATGAGAGAGAGAGAGAGAGCTTTTCTCTCTCCTTGTATCAATGATAGTGTTATAATGGGTCCATTAAAATAGCCCTGGTTCCTTTACCTCCTCCTCTATATTTAACTGTCCGCCGTCCCGTGGGAGCGGGGAGGTATATGCTATCATATTACACTACGCTACATTACACACATTCATTATGTGCTGAGTAGACACCCCTGGCTCCCAGGAGCACCCATAAGTGGCCATATTATTCTAAATCGCCGGTTTCACACCACGGGAGTGAGGATGGAGGAGGTGAGGGGAGGAAGTAGAGAAGGTGCAGGGAAGTAGCGAAAGGGGAGGGAGGGGAGTGGCTGACTCAGGGAAAACGGGTTTGGGACTCGGGTTTAGAGGCGAGGAGGGACACTCGGCGGTTGGAAGTGCAACCTTGAAACTGCACACCCACCCCCCCCCCCCCCCCCCCCCTCCCAATGAGAAAGCCAACCGCGTTGTTTTGGTTTTGTTCGCACGTTACTTCAATTCCCGACACCTCCTAACTGGTTAACGGGAGGAAAAAGTGTGAATGATGTATTTGTTGTCCTTTTTGTTCTGCGTTTGTCCGACTGTGACACACGGTGGGGCAAGCCAGAAAACACAAACTTAATTCATTCACTAATCATTTGCCAGTTTCTCAGTGATGGACTCTGAGAAGCTTTGTAGAAACACAACAAACATCTTTCCCACACTGCCCTCTCCCTGTTGGCCTCTGTGTGTGTGTGTGTGTGTGTGTGTGCGCTTCCTCCTCATTACAGCCACACTAATTACACTCTCATTAATGTAATTAATATTCACTGATCCAGCTCCCACTAGTCACAACATCAAAACACAGCAGCGCAGACTGATTAGCACACATACACATGTACACATTGTCCACAGATGACTACACGCCGGAAGCTTAACGTAGAGAGATCACACGAAAAGTGCATAGTCGGACCCACAACCCCAACTACTGTAAACGCGGCCTCCACACATCCACATGTAAGAACATAGGCAAAGTACTACGCTTTTGTTACCATCCTTGCATCTCTAAAGTCCTCTAAAAATGATTCAGCCATTCGGTACTCTGCACTAGAACAGGAGAGATCACTACATGATATTTCTGGACCAATCTGAATGCGAGCCTCCACTTTCAGATTTCAGCTTAAAACAGACATATTTTGTGATTAATCTGCCTGCGTGTTTAAGAGTTTTCCACCGTAATGATTTAAAAAGGCTCCATTAGGCCGAACTTGGGAGGATTTTATTAATCCAAAAATCAGCATTTAAATCTTCAAATGAAAATCAATAAAAATGTCAGTTACAAGGTTTTGCATGATAAGGGCAACACACACACACACACACACACACACACACACACACACACACACACACACACACACACACACACACACACACACACACACACACACACACACACACACACACACACACACACACACACACACACACACACACTTAAGACCTACCGCATGGCTCTCAGTGCAATTTTGTACGCCAGTTCAGCGTCGTGAGGTAGGAGAGAGGTAAAGAGATAGCGGGCGAAGGTGTGCATGGGAACACTCTCTCTGTGGACGATCTCTCCGAGGCCGGAGTACGGACCAGCTGCTCGAAAAGACAAATAAAAAAAACACAAAAAGAGGCGTCTGGTTTTAATGGCGGAACAGAGAGGTGGAAGAAATTCTCCAATAATACGATTATCAGTCTCATCAGGTCAATAAATGTTTTAAGGTTGAAGGTATGTACAGTGTCTCAAGTGAATTTTTTACTTTGTTGTGCATTGAGTTGTGTTTAATAACGCACCAAGGAGTGACTTCTCCCTCAAAGCCAAGCGGCATTAAAACAACGTCAAAAACCATATGGTCATGTGTGCAGACCCCCCCCCCCCCCTTCTCATCCACAATTCCTCTCGTCTCCGGTGGGTTATTTTAAACCCCAACAGGCTCCTAAGCCACAGACCACATCACAGAGTGGCGCGTCTGCAGCCTCCAGGGGCCCGCAGAGGCCTCAGAGCCTGGTGCTCTATTAGTAACGGAGCCAGAGGTGGGTGGTCGCGTCGGGGCCGAGGCATGGCTGGGGTTTGGGTGGGGACCGGAGTGGAGTTTGACTGGGCCGAGCCTTTTCAGGATGTGCCGCCTCCCCTCCCCCGCCCTCTCGCTCCCACCCCTTTCCTATAACCAAACCTAATTCTACTCCAGCCCTGGTCCTGTAAATGTACACACTGCTGTGTGTGCACGCATGTGTGTGCTGACACAATACCCCTGGTGTTACTGTGCAAAGAGCTCATTTTGGTCTGGCCCAGGGCAGCCCAGCCTCTATTTGCACCACAAAATGAAAGGATAATAAATAGAGTCCAATGTGTTTTTTCCTGTTTTAGCAAGAATGTGTATAGGCCCCTGTGCATGAGAGGGAGAGAAAAGAAAGGAGAGTATATGTCCGTGTGTGTGGAGACGGCTGGGAGATGTAAATGAAATAAAAAAAAGGACAATAAAGGGTGAAATATTATCTGTTAGCTGCCTCACCCTCCAGCAGAAAGACGGCCTGTTTACGGAAGATTTTGACCAGGGAGTCGTCCAGTTCCACTTCCTGCAGCTTGGCCAACAGCTGCTCTTCGTTGCGACACACCTTCTCTTGAGCGTACAGCCCGTCGGGCATCACGCGCTGCTGGCCTAAGCCAACCAGAGCCGTCTCCACCGCCAGCGCCACGTACGATTCGCCATCTCCTAACAATCGCTGCACGGGCATCCGCTGGAGCTCCGCTCGGCTTACGACACTGGAGCAGTCTGTGGAGGAGAGAAGACTGAGAGTTAAGACGGGGAGAATGGGAACTGAAACAAAGGAAGTGAGTCGGCATAAAGTGGTAGTCAATGCCTGTGTTATTCTCTGGGGTTTCGGTAAACTAGATGAGTCTGTCCCATATGGAAAACCACTGTGTCAGTCACATAGTAGAGGTCTGAACCCAACCACCGTCCAAAATAAAGACCGACGCCTCCGGAGCATTCCTCTGCTCACTTCTCCTCTACCTCAGAGGAGAAGTGAGCAGAGGAGGCAACGAGGGGAGCTGAGCTTAGGAGAGGAGGAAAAAAAAGGACACATGATAAGATATGACAAAGATACTGAAGGTGAGTCTACTTAAGACTATGCTTTAATCTATATTCTAAGTCGAGAAATGGGAAAGACCAATAAAAACGTCTTATTGTGCAGCTACATAGAGTAAAAATGAATCAACTGCCAAATGTGAGTATAAATCATGCATTTTTCCATTCCTTAATACAAATCTATCCCTGTGACTCGTATACAGTAATATGTGAAATTTGTTTTTCTAAACATGTGCATAAAAACATATATTTTGTGTCTATCTATAGCCCTTTTCATTTTGTATAAATGCTATACTTATAATATTGGGTGGTGGCTAGGTTACCCATGTATGTTATTATACAGCATATGTCATATATATCAGATACAAATCATACAGTACAAGTATGGGGGAATAAGAAAGCACAGACAGAACATAAAGAGGGTTTTTTTGGGGGATTTGTGTTGGCTCAGGATGTATTATTTCATGTGCTGCCATAAAACCAGAGCTAAATTTAAGTATACGTGTACATTTGTTTGATTCCGGCTGCCAGCAGTAAGTCAGCAGTACCTGAGAGGTCGAGGCAGGTGTTGGAGCCCTCGTCTCCCCCTCGTCCCGACTCTGTCAGGGTGCTGAACAGGGTGCCAATGGGATCTAGGGGGTGTCCCACCCAGCCCTCCATGTTGGTTATGGAGGTATGGCCTTTATGGAGCAACTCTGAGACAAGACAGGGCAGATAAAGACAGTTAATAAAGACACATCCATGTACTTTTAAAGCACATAAAAAATCTTAACGCTTTAAAATGTCCCGGAATAGTAGAGTGGGCGGTTCTTAATTAAATAAAAGGATAATAACAATGAATAAAAACCAAATGACAACCAAGGCCAGAGACTGACTTTTGGAGACATTTCTTAGTTTCTTTTCCCTTGATATTGTAGGTGTTTATGTATGGGATGGATGAAGGATGGTGGTGTTTTTATGTATAAGTGAGGATGATTTGCTTGCTAATTTTTATTCCGACAATAAAAGAAAAGTGGTTTCACCTTTTTTGTGTCGGCGGAAGTGCTCCAGTTGCCTCTGCTGTTGCCGCCGTAATGTGTTCACCACGGCGATGGCCAGACGGAGGGCTTCTCTTGGGTAACCATGGGAACGCAGGGCGTCCACCCTGGCACAGGCCGTTGGGACATGTTCTGAAGGAAAGACAGAGCTTTGACTCCAATATTCTTCCAGTGGCTCCTCCAAATACATCAGTCCAACTGCATAATAAATTGCATATAAATAACTCATCTGACGCACACAAGCACATAGACTCACCGTGCCACAAAGGCCAGCCACGTGTGTCAAAGAGGGAGCCCTCCTGGTTGTCATGGTAACAGTAGTTGGCATAGAGGTCACTGGCGATAATGTGCTGGAGGTGTCGGTCCTGCCAGTGCAGGTCACAGGCCTCAATGGCCCGTGTGAACACAGTCCTGTGGGGGCGCATCTCTGCAGACGAAGAAGAAAGAGAAGAAAGAAGTGTGAGGCGGAGGTGTGAGAAGATTTAATGCTTCAAGTAGTGAGAAAACGAATGGTAGGCTCACTTCCATGGTCATTTGGTAGCTTTTTATTCTAAAATACCAGAGCACTTAAACATCTATGAATATCGTTTTCATTTTTGGGACATTAACGTGATGACTATAAAAAAAAAACAACCATCGGCTAAAAGATTGGCAGCCTGTACCGGCGTCTACACTGCAGTCAATCTGCCGTGGAGAAGAAAGGAGAGGCGGTTTTCAGCTAAACTGCACGAAATCTTTTGACAAATCGCCTCTAACAGGTTGTTCGGGTTTAGTGAAGCAAAAGAAAAACCATAGCATGCAGAGTGATGGACAGTAATGTTCAATGAGACAGGGCCGTCACTGCTGATGTTTACAAACTGCTACATGCACCCCGCCGGTGGAGCGCCTCCCACCCCTGAGACGGGTTATTACAAAGTAAATATGTTGTTGACAGACATACAGAACTTGTCAATCTCTGACCTTGGTTGCCATGGGCACCCTGAGGCAGTGAGTGGGTGAGGTTGGGCAGCTCGTTGCCGTGGTTACCGTCCTCCCAGGGGCAGACGTCCACGCTGTTCCATCTGCGCAGCTGGCGCAGCCATGATGATTTCTGCTCCGCCTTACAGTGGGGGTTCAGTACGATGCACATCCACAGGGCACCTGGACACACACACACACACACACACACACACACACACACAAACGTTAAAACAATGACAATGACGTCTGCGATGAGCCACACAATGCAGGCAGGTGCGTCTTTTGAGGGTTTCGAAACATCTTAAATACAGTTATCATGCAAAACTGAAAGCCGGAGGCAGTTTCCAAAAGATGTGCGGCATTCATAACATTGTTTATTTTTCTTTTAGTTCACATTTTGTATGCTGCCGCCATCTTGCACTGGAAAAACAAAAAAAGTCTGTGAAAACAGAGAACTTAACTAGTCCCGAGGCAACGCTGACTGCACACACATCATTTTGGAGTAAATTGGAACAAACAGAATATGAAAAGTGGCTACGTCTCTGGGGAGGCAAGCACATTCAGGGATTTTACTCTCAAGACTGCTGGAGATATGTACACTCCACCGTGTGTGTGTGTGTGCGTGTGTGTGTGTGTGTGTGTGTGTGTGTGTTGTACATATGCATGTGTGCAAAGGCAGAGAGAGTTTGGGAGGAAGGACGGAGACAAGGACAGAGACATGAGCAGAGAAAAAGAAGAACACAAAAGGTGCAGAGCTGAGGGAGAGAAGAAGAAAAAAAGGAAAGTAGAAAATGGAATGGGAGCGAAGATGATTTTGACGAGGAGACATGGGTGAGGACAAGTGAATGAGGCTTGGCTTTGTGTCTCGAGGAGAGCAGTAGCTGCGGCTCAAAGAGGGAGAAAGACAAAAGAGGGGGGAGAGAGAGAGAGAGAGAGAGAGAGAGAGAGAGAGAGAGGGAGGGAGAGGGAGAGAGAGAGAGAGAGACAGAGAGAGAGCGCGAGAGCGCAGGGTGCCGAGAGGCAGCATTCACCACACATCAGGGGGAGTGATAAGGACTTGGGAAGAAGGGTTTGAAGTGTGGACTTCAAAGAGACCGTACACACAATTCCAAAAATACGTGGGATTGAAACAGATGAGATCACTGCGCTGTCCTCAAAGTGCAGAACAAGACCAAAGGGAGAACATCATCATCAACAACAGCTAAAGCGGCGGCAGCAGCCACATCAACCGAGACATTAGAGGAAAAAAAACAAAGACGGGGAGACAAACGCGCCTGCCGTCCTGGTGACGGGCTTTTGTTTTTTTTTGAGAGGAGGTGTTTTGCTGTAGGTACAGTACCTCCGTCAAAAGAACTGCACTCTATATCAAACCCAACGGCTGCGTGGCGAGCGGGACTCTGTCACAGCGACTAAATATATAATGTGAAGCGTTTCAAAACATTACGGAGGTCATAATATTAGGGGGGGGGGGGGGGGGGGATGATGCACGATGTGCCGCATTAAACGCCATGTAATTCACAAAGACACTCTTGCTGAGCTGCCAAACCTGCATTCACAGGGATGAGCGTGTGCGTGTGATGAGCGCGTGTGTCTATGTGGGCTGTCTTAGACACAAAGAGATAAATAAACAAACGGGGGGGTGTGTTTGTGCCTTTGTCTCGGTGTCTGGGTTCGATCGGCCACTTTGCTAAATCTGTCCGTGCCTGTGCATATTGGGACGGAGGTGTCTGCGTGCACACGTGTAGGACATTCTTTGTGTGTGTGTGTGTGTGTGTGTGTGTGTGTTGTGTGTTCCTCCCTCACCTAGCTCGTCCCAGAGCTGTCTGTACTTGTCGGTCATGGTGGTGCCCTGCTGTCTCCACAGCGCCAGCCGAGGGTCGGCCATGAACTGTTCTGTGATCAGTGTTAACATCCTCGCTCCGTTGGAGTCACGCATCTTCAGCATCTCCCTCACCTGCAGGAGGAGAGAGGAGGAGACGGTGAGGACGGTGACGTACACACCTGCACGCACACACACACACACACACACAGGTTACACAAGAGCGATGAACACACACAGTGAAGGTGTGGATACACAGTTCCATACAGGCCTCAGACGGCATGATCTTTGAGTAAGGCGCCTCAGACGAACCCATATGCTTGTTAGGGTTAGATCTATTTCACACTTACTGAATGTTTGGAGACAAACTGCTCTGATATTTAGAGGGCAGTGTCTGACATTTCATTTCCATGGTCATTGCCTGTAAGTGATACGACCTGTCAAAACTGGGAGCAAGCCACTTCCGTCAAACCAGGAGACGAAATTCTGTCCTTGAGACACAAATCTTTCAAGCGCTTATTATATCTCAACTACGCAGATAGTTAAGATTGAGATTTAACATACAACATACACAGAGCTACACTGGACTAGAGTTAGGCTAAACATTTTCAGTATTTTGTTTATTTTCCTTTCTTTCGTCTTCTAGAAATGTGTCAATGTAGATACTAAAATAACAATAAATTGCTCTTGGATAAATAACCGCCAGCTCCTCCTTGTTTTTTCTTCACCTTCTCCAACTGTTCGATTCCTCTGAGCTGTCCTTATCGCAACAGGGACTGGTTTATAGTAAACTAAGGTGGTCGGCATCTTCCAGCAGCAGGAAACACAACCACTCGTGGGTGCATTGGGGATATAAAATCCAGGAAAACTCATTTTCAGTAAAAAGCAGTAAAAAATAAACAAAAACTTTCCTGTGTGTTCACAAAAAAAAAGCATACAAGTGACGTGTGTTTTGTGTCTCTACGGTAAGAAGAGCGACGTTATTTATTAAAAAACACACCGCGTGTGCAGTAGGTGTGTGTTTGAGGGCGGCTACAGATATGTGTGTGACACTCGCGTCATGTGACACTGTGCGTCGGTGGGTGTGTGTTCCTAATAGGGTGTAACAGGAGCATGAATCCCAGAGACGTCCTAAAAGCCGGGCAGGGCGGATGATAATGGCCTCGGCTTGCAGTCTTTACATAGCGCACAATATTAAGGCTGGCACTGTATACACCGGCAACAGAGACAACCACACATCTCTCACACAATCGTTTAATCGCAGGCACAGAGTAGTGCGCAGAGCGAGCTTTTCCTCTCTCTCTCTCTCTTCATGTTACACTCCCTTTCTGCAATTAGCTCCGGCTAAGAGGCAGCCCGCCTTTTAATGTATGTGCCAATATATGCAAGTTGTTTTGTCTGGGGTTACATGGACCAGAGGAGGTCTCTTTTCATAAGGGAATAGAAGAGAAGTGCACTAAAGAGAAGGGGAGCATATTTATGACCAGGGTGCAGCGTGGGAGGATGAGGGTGAGACTGCATTTGTGCGTGAAAGACGAGAACACCTAAAGGAGGAGGGAGGTGGACCTGCGGCGGCGAGAGGAAGCGGGCGCCTGCGCCTATGGCGCTCAGGGCCGGTATGTGATGCATGCGTGTTGTTATGCTCTGAATGCGGACGGGCGAAATGAAGCTGGCTGCCGACCTTGCTGAAGAGCAGGTTGAGTTGCTTGCCCGAGCCGTGGTATCCTCCCTGCGACAGGAAGAGCTTGACTTGCTCCTGAACCTGCTCCTCGTCCAGATGCCAGCAGTTCTCATCGTCCACGCTGGCTCCGGCTGTGGGGTCCGGGGCCCCTACACACACACACACACACAACAATATTAATATTTGGGAACATTCAGCAGCAGTTATGTGGTTTTACCACATCCTCCTAGAAGTGCAGACAAAGGTCGCACACAGAGTTGAAATTCATAAATAAGAATTCAATCTAACCAACCTGTCTACAGCTGACCTCTAGCTAGCAGCTAGCTGTCTACTAGCTAGCAGCCATAAGTGGTTACAAAAACGTGTTCTTTATGTATGCAGAGCAGCCGGTCTCTCACAGCCTTCAGCTCCTCACAGCTCCAAAAATGTCAGTTTAAATTTCCATGCGTTATTTGCATAAACAGATCACATATTGAGATTCTAAATCTGGCCTGGTAAATGATTAAATCTTAATGACAGCTTTATTTTAATGGCTTCAGAACTTTTTTTTTATACGATGTGGAAGCGCCCTAGTTCTGATTATGATACAGATTTAAAAATAATGTCAAAACCTCAAATGTCATTGTTATCAACCATAAATGATCATAATCCCATAATGGTGTGAGGAGGAGGTTGTCTTAACTTTAGAGAATTAAATTGAGAACTTATCCACAAGAGTCCACTGTAGAGGGCAAAGTGATGTTCAAAGCAGAAACAAAACAATTAATTGATTAGTCGAACAGAAATTATTTGCCGATTATTTTCTGAAATCGATTCGTTGTTTAAGTCATTATTTTTACATGAAAAAAGTGAGAAACATCCCTTGATTTTCTGTATCCTGTTCGACTAAACTGAATCTATTTAGGTGTTTACCGGCTAGTCAGACAAAGCGAGAACTGTGAAACCGGAAACGATGATTTTTACTTTTTAATGACATTTTATGCGATTGTCAGTTTAAATTATATTACAAAAATACTCTATAAATTGCAGTTACCCATGAAACTGTGTGCACCCTCATGCATCATCTGCAGTAACTACATGTTTGAGCCTTCAATACGCTATTTTAAACACACGATTACAATGTAGGTGGAAACAATTTCAGAAACAAAAATGGGCCGCAATTTAACATCAATATCATAAATGCGTTATAGCCTGCTCCTGTTTGGTCTGCATTCTTGGATTAATACGATCCTCATTTATTCTTCATTATATTCAAGTGTTTGTTTTTTTGTGAAAGCATCTGAAAGCAAACTAAACATCCATTACTTGTCATAGAAAGTAATATTGCAACGTCCCTTCATGTCCCTTTAAGTAAAACAGACACATTGTGCTGTTGTTTCAACAATTCCCATTGATTTTGTGATACCACAACATTAGGAAGATAGTACAGTACGCCGGTTTATCATCCCTCTTAACTACTGATATGTTGTTTCCTAGAATACATTTGTATGTATTTTTTAAAAAACGACTGCAATAAAAAAAATGGAAGCACATGATGATCCTCAAATAAGTTAATTGAATAGGAATAATTAAGTCAGATGTTTTAATCAAATTGACACGTTTTAGTTTGACAGCATTATTGATGGAAAGCCAACGAATCAATAGGCTCTCAATTTAAAAAAGAAAAAAAACTCTTCATCGCAGCACTTCTGGGATGAAGATCCGTCTCATTCTCTGGATTGCTTTTTTATTCCTGTCCTTCATGGTCATGTTTTCTGTCTATTGTCCATCTCTCACATTCTCTCTATTCTTTTCATTTCTAAGGCACTTCAAAATCCTTCCTGTGAATTTTTCTTCCTGTTTGCCTCTACTTCGGACTGCCTCCCCCCCTTCCTTTTGCCTTATTCTTCCATCACATCTGAGTTCTTCCTCTGTCTCCTGTTTCCAGTGGTTTCTTTTTCTCTGTGCAGTTTGCTCTTCAGTCTTCTCTTTTATTAAAGGAGTCATCACCCGGAAATCGCAATTTCTCTTGTTAAAACATGCATATCTGTGTTTGACCTCAGTTGAAACTTGCCTGAAAGGCTGGAGTTTGAAAGTGGCGCCGTTTTTTCGCTTCTGCTCTTTTTCCGAACAGGAATAGCACACAAGGGTGTGCATTCCTAAAGCACGAGATTTTGATTCTGCGCCTTCGGTGACGTCACCGTGGCGGCTACTTGCATAAGCCCACCCCTCTTTCACCACCCAACCCCGCCCCGTCCGCTACCTGAAATCGCCGAAGCGCCGCCATTATGTTTTGGAGTCTGCATGCAGGCAAGCCCCCCCGGCTCTGTCCTTCCTGCGGCGAATCAACGCGCGCCTCATTACATATTATACAATGCACATCCGGACCAGTCAAAACCTCGCGCGTAATCTCGCGTGATAAAATCGCGGTACGAAAAAGGGTCAGAACAAGCTCAATGTTTGATTAAAATTTTTTTTTTTTTTTCTAATAAGTTTTACGAATTGATCCAAAGCGATCCAAGGGGGGCTGGATACGTATAAAACCAGGTGATGACTCCTTTAACGCAAGCAGCACGTTATCGATAACGAGAGATGTGCACCTTTCTTCATCTCTCTGCTAACCTCTTCATCACTGTTTCTGTATCATCCTCCCGCTCTCAGAGGTAAATAACAGGTCTATAGGGTTGATTAGAAGCACACAGTCTCTGCTTTACTGTCTAGATCTCACTAATGAGTAACATTGATCCTGCCACACTTTACCTTCATTGTGCAGTCAATACATGCATGTAGAGGCAGGAACAAACACACACACCTGCATGTTCATAAACATGCCCACGACCTTCAACACACACACACACGCACACACACACACACACACACACACACACACACACACACACACACACACACACACACACACACACACACACACACACACACACACACACACACACACACACACACACACACACACACACACACACACACACACACACACACACACACACACACACACACACACACACGTTCCCTCACCGTGGACCTGGTTGATCTCCGAGTTCTGCGACAGAATCTCGTCGGCCAGTTTCTGCGCGGTAGGCAACACTTCGGTGTGGTGGACTGAAATCAGATACTGGACGAACTTCTGCAGCTGGTCTCTGCTCATCTGGAACAGGGTTTCCGAGATGGGCAGGTGCAGTTTGACCTGCTCGGGCTTCCGTACTCTGTAAAGCGACAGCGCCACTACGTGGGCGCAATAGAAGATGTCTTTGTTGCCGCAGGTGCACGTTACCGCCGTGATCTTGCAGCGATCGAAGCTGACGCTGACGCTGCAAACGAGCTCCGGAGTCGAGGGCGTGGCGGGGTCCGTCACTGTGCCGCTGAGGTGGAAACCTGTAGAAGAGAGAAAGACAATTATATATTAAAGAAATATCCTTTTCAAGAAATGTATAATGTATGTATCCTTCCTTTCGTCATCTTCTTTGATTATCCAATATGTCACTCAATATGTTCTTTGTCTTATATGATTGTTAACTGGAAATCTGGCTGTGTGAACCTGCAATGGGCTCATTTTAAATAACAACGGCTGAATTGATTTATTGAGAAATTAATCCTCAGATGAATCCATACTGAAA